>NC_042998.1:180242829-180277829 GCF_006345805.1 Octopus sinensis
TGCGTGTGTGTGCGTGTGTGTGTGTGTACGCTTTTATACTAAGAAAATATGAGATTAGGTGTCATTAATACTTTTCTCAAAAGCGTTATATGTCGAAATCATGCCAGGTTTTGAACGGTAGAAAGTTTATGTGTTCCTCTCTGGTATCTCTCGCATTCTTGAATTGACGTAATCTGGTGCAGATTAATTATAAAAATGAGGTTTATAATTTACTGAATTGTAAACGGTACCGGATTGTTGACATCTTTTGAAGCTGGTACTAATGCTGGTTTTAAATTCTGCCACAAGGCCTATGATTTAATGGGATGGATAAGTGTAATACATCGGTCCAGTGTTCAAATAGTACTTATCTTATCGGCGGCGAGCTGGCAGAAACGTTAGCACGCCGGCGAAATGCGTAGCCGTATTTCGTCTGTCGTTACGTTGTGAGTTCAAATTCCGCCGAGGTCAATTTTGCCTTTCATCCTTTCGGGGTCGATAAATTAAGCACCAGTTACGCAGTGGGGTCGATGTAATCGACTTAATACCTATATCTGTCTTTGTTTGTCCCCTCTATTTTTAGCCCCTTGTGGGTAGTAAAGAAATAGGTACTTATCTTATCGACCTTGAAGGGTAAAAGCAACGTCACCTCGGTGGGGCTTGAACTCAGAACGTGAAAACGGACGAAATGCTGCTAAGCATTATACCCAGCGCGCTACCGATTATGCCTGCTCGCTGCCTTAGTTGGTACTAATATCAGAGTTTAATATAGAGCTGTGAGTTGGCAGAATTGCCAACGTGTAAGGAAAAATACTTAGCGGCTTTTCGTCCGTCTTTTCATTCTGAGTTCAAATTCCGCGGAGTTCGACAAAATAAGTGGCAGCTGAGCACTGGGGTCGATGTAATCGATTTACTCCCTCCTCCGAAACCAATATCAAAGTTTCGTATAACTTTGACAGAATTCAAAATTCCCAACAGAGTCGAACAAAGTAAAATGCGTAAAGTATTTAAACATTTAATTAGCTCATCTAAAAAGGTCGTTGTTCTGTTTAATATTGATTCCTCTCTGGCTAGATAAAAATTTTTCATCTACTATGACAGTGGTAAATGTGATGATTATATTTTCGTATGGAATTTAAAGCTGTAAATTAAGCATACTTGCTTCAAACAAAGATTGAAACGGTGTTGTCGAGGTTACTACTTTACAACGCTGACCTTTAATTCAAATCGATACTGTTTTCTTTGTTAGTTTCATAAAAGTTCTCTGATTTATAAAGAAAAGAAATGAAGTGTTTTTGTGTTTCTTGCTAAAAGCATGAATGCTGCAACACCCTTTCAATTATGATAATATCTATCTACTTACCCAGGACTAATAACTAAATAAACATTTGTCAGTTATACAGATCTTATTATACTGCTTACATAAGAACTCTACCTGTCATGATATTTTATTTACAGCAAGTTGGATTATAACAGCGGGAAATAAGTCTGTTTACAAATGACACAAGAATGTACGATCTAGTTGTAAGTATTAACGGATTTAATGTTTCTACCTCAAAATAAATATAAATAAATACATAAATAAATACATAAATAAATAAATCATGAGCAACATATTGTTATTGCTAGGATAAAGTTGTTTACTTGAGGAACTGTTCAATTGTTTACAATTTTGAGTTCAAATCCTGAAGATGGAAGAATTCTATGCTATTAGTAGAAGATTTGCGACAGTGAGACACATCAACAAAGATAGAAAGCATGCCGTTATGAAAAATCTGTTTTGTTATTTACACCCTGTACCCACTCAGCCACCATTAGAAGAAATCACGTATAGTCTCTCGCTTAAATGAACAATCATTCTCCATTCTAAGTGACAGCGAAGAGATTAACAGGGAACAACAGGAAAAATGATAAAACGTTTTATAAACAACATCCGTATAGCGCCATTGCCATAAAGAAAATATCTGAAAAAATTGATAGATTTTATACACGATTTGACCTTTGAAATAGTGATTCAAATGTAAACAGAGTTGCTATGTTGAGTCAGTTGATATTTTGGCTACTGGAAAAAATTGCGCGCTATTCTTTTGTTCAGGAATGCAAGAAAGCATCGGAGACTCCAAGTTCAAAAAGTTAATGTCATATAACTCGCGCACGCACATATCCACACACACACATATACACACACATACACACACACGTACACACACTGCATGCACACAGAGACTCTCACACACATACGCACACAAACACACAGAGGTGCACATAGACTCACGAACACGTTTGTGTGTCTGTGTGTGTGTACACATATTCATGATTATATATGTACATATATATATATATATATATATGTACATTTATATAATGTGTGTGTGTGAGTGTGCTAATGTGTGTAATATTTGTTGCTGTTTTCAATCCCAGTGACATACTTGTGAAATATAATTGACCTTATAAACCTCACAAGCAATAATACTTTACATTCAAAACAAAACTTTGTTTTATATATTATTATTTGAAAAGTTCAAATATATTTTTTTCTTATTTTTCTGTCGCAAACCGTCTCTGAAATATTTGAAAACAAACGATAATCCCAATGATTTAAGCACAGAGATGTACTTTCATATCACCAATACCGCCAGTCTTGCGATGTATTGTTGCGAATGCCATAATCTTTACTCAGTATTTATTTTTCTTTCTTTTTTTCTGTTTTTAAAATCTATTCACTTCGAAAGTGTGTGAAGTGAACCTTCCGAACAATGAGAAATTATCACGAGTGAGAAATATTTGCCGTCTATACTATGCTACATACAACAGATGTTATTAAATTTCTTTATTACCCACAGGGGGCGAAATTTCTTAAATAAATGCGCTCTGTTCAAGCCTCGCCACGCTCATGGCCCCGGTTTCCCGATTTCAATGGCGTATGTCTTCCCCAGCTGGACGAGACGCCAGTCCATCGCAGCGTTACTCATTTTTGCAAGCTGAGTGGACTGGAGCAACGTGAAATAAAGTGTTTTGCTCAAGAATACAACGCGTCGCCCGGTCCAGGAGTCGAAACCACGATCTTACGATCATGATACTGACACTCTAACCACTAAGCCGCGCGCCTCCACACAACACATGTTATTAATTAGTAGCGCGAAAGGCAGCGAACTAGCAGAAGTGTGTTAGCTCAGAACGTAAACGAGCAAAATGCTTAGCAGAATTTCGTCCGTTTTTACCCGAGGTTTCAAGTGCCGTCCTGACCGCTGTTGCTTTTCATCCTTACAAGTCGATAAAATAAGTACCAGTTGATCGCCGGGTGGATGTAACTGACTATCGGCATCCCCTGAAATTGCTGGCCTTGTGCCAAAATTTTACCTTCAGCTGAAATAAAATAGGAGGAGGTTAAAATGAATCCGATTTGTTCCAACTCTTTGTGTTCTGAGTTCAAATCCCTCGAACGTTTGCTTTCCATCCAATATTGATAAAATAAAGCATCAATCAAGTACCGCGGTAGGTATGATTGGCAGTGCTCTCCAAAATAATTTTAGCAGTGTGCATAAATGATAAATGAGTGACTTTGTTTGATATTGCGAACATGTTCGAGTAACTAACAGATTTAGTTGCAAATGATGATTCTTTGAACTTGAATTCCTTTTAAATCTAGATGCTTTATCCTGTAGCTAGATCCCTTAATCATTGTAATGCTGTAAATAGATGCTTTACCTGTTTAAAATTTAATGTGGGTAGAAATTGAAAGAACTCCAAAGGGGGCTTTTAGTTTTGGGGAAATTCCAGCTAAAGAGCTGAGTAGAATATTAATAAATTAAGCTTGAAAATTAAATTGAGGTCCCTGTTGTAGTCGACATACAAATCATTCGTTAATATTATAAAGAAAACAAATGAGATAATTGAATAATCACAACTGCACATCCCGTGGAATCTCTCATTCTGACGTTGTCAGAGCTTTTGAACTTAGAAAATACGTTGAAAAAGTTGTTGCTTGAAACATTTGAGGTTACCAACAAATTCTAGGAAAAGGAATATAAAAAGGAATGTAAAAATATAAAAAGTAAATAATTAAAAATAAAAATTAAATACAACAAAATGACAACTTAGGTAGAGTGACAGTAAATCCCACTAGAATGTGAGTTTATTCGTTCTTCTAGATGAGTATTGAAGGCAGAGTAACCTAGATATTCTTCAGGCCATTGAATTGTACCGTAGTTGACAACATGGAATTGGTTAGGCCTTATCAGACTAATTTGATCACAATACACTAGTTTACAACAAATTGTGGTGGATATATTTGTCTTTTAAATCAATTTTAAGTAAAATATTTAGTTGCAGAAATTAAATTGTCCTGTTGAATGCGGTCTAAGCATTTCTGCTTCGGACATTTGAATATATATATATTTTTTACTACCCACAAGGGGCTAAACACAGATGTGACAAACAAGGACAGACAAACGGATTAAGTCGATTATATCTACCCAAGTGCGTAACTAGTACTTAATTTATCGACCCGAAAGGATGAAAGGCAAAATTGACCGGCGGAATTTGAACTCAGAACTAACGACAGACGAAATACGGCTACGCATTTCGCCCGGCGTGCTAACATTTCTGCCAGCTCGCCGCCTTTTAAATATTGTCGCTGTTGTTTTTTAACCACAGGTCAACCCTTATGAAGCAGACGTATAATGGAATAAAGATATTTCAGCCATGATTGTCTCGTATATATTTTCCAATTTTTCTACAACTATCGGGCGTGGGTTAGAGGAGATTTGGCTATTTTTCCTAGAAGAATGTGTGACCGGCTAGATGTTTCCCTCGTTGGTTTGTTCCGAATGTGTTGCTGTTGTTGTTAGACTCGGCTCAGTTCTGAGCGAACAGTATTAAGGTGAATGAAGTGAAATACATTCCAGCGCTAACTACCCAGTCTTTTTGTATATCAAGGGCTATATTATCTAATATCTCTTTCCTTTTTTAATACTGTAGGATGTGATTTCGGAGAAATTTGCTACCAAGGCGGCGAGCTGGCAGAAATGTTAGCACGCCGGGCGAAATGCTTAACGGTATTTCGTCTGCGTTACGTTGTGAGTTCGAATTCCGCCGAGGTCGACTTTGCCTTTCATCCTTTCGGGGTCGATAAATTAAGTACCAGTTACGCACTGGGGTCGATGTAATCGACTTAATACCTATGTCTGTCCTTGTTTGTCCCCTCTGTGTTTAGCCCCTTGTGGGTAATAAAGAAATAGGTATTTCGTCTGCCGCACATGTGTTCGTGAAGTAAGAATTGCTGTTTCGTGGTGTTAATATTGTTAACAACTGTTGTTTCTTGTTAAACTGTTGAATAACTTAACTGTTGGAGTTTTCAATTGAAAACACTTAGTGCTTGTGGTAGCACGCGTTGTTCATTCCCCCTTTCGGGGGAAGAATGTCGTCTAGCATGGAGCCTACCGTTGGAGCAGAAATACTTGTTTCTCCTTGTTGAGAGGAGGAAATACATGTCCGGCGAGGAGCCAACTACAGACAAGGAAATAGGGGTTTCCCCCGCTACAAGAAGGAATAGCAGAGAGGATAATATATTTGATATTTTTGGAGATGTGTCTGAGAGCTCGTCAGAACTTTCACCAGAAGAGTTTCCGACTTTGCCAGAGAACAAAGGCATTGTGTCGAAGAGAATAATTGATGTGCCTAGCATCCAGATAGAACCAAAAAATGGAAAAAAAAGTTTTGCGTTGGCTGCTGGGGGTGGAACCCAGATACTGTCGACGAATAAAAGCGAAATTATGAAATACAGCAAAATGATGGAAATAAATGACAACAGTGTGAAAATTGAACCTCCGCAAAAGTTATTACAGGAAGAAAAGCAAAAAACAATAATTTTCAAAACATATTGTCTACAAAATAGAAAAATTGAAAGAATGTCAGAAGAGAAAAGTGCTTAAAGCCAATATTGGGCGACGTAGTATTTCTGAGAAGAGGAAAAAAATTCGGAACGGTGGAAGTAAGGTTCACCAATAAAGAAATAGCACACAAGAACTCAGTGGAAACGTTGAAAACGAACGACGTGGAGTTAATACCCTATTATATGGGGATGAGGACGTCGCGAATAAAAATTACAAGGGTCCCGCCAGAGGTCGAACCTATGTGGTTGTTGGCGGCAGTCCTAATCAAAGAGGTAGAAAAAATTACTCTCCTCCAGGCTACCGCTACGGAAAACCCACGCTGGGATGGTAAAACAATTAATCTTCTCATTCAAGCGGACCCTAAAATAATTCAAACAATTCCTGAGACAATTGAGGTAGGGGAGGAGAACCTCGTGGTGTTTGTTGAGGGCCGAAAACCTCGATGTTTTTTATGTGGTCAATTAGGCCACATTCGAAGGAACTGCAAGGAAAATGAAGAAGAGGAGGAAGAGGAGAAAAAAGACAAAGAGGAAGAGATAAAGAAGAAACAGATGAGAAAAAAAACAACAAACAAAAGAAAATACAACCAGCAACCCCCAGCCGAGAGCGGCGACTACTACAGAACAACGACCAAAAAGACTGCCAGAAGAGAAAAAGAAGAAAAAGGCATAATAGCCGTATACACTAAAGATACTGAGCTCATGAGAGACATTCAACTCATAAAGACTGTAAAAAAAATTGATAACCTTTCAGAGGAATTTATCAATTACGACATATATGAAGTCTCAAATAAGACTTATAGAATTCTACAAAATAAGTACAGAAAGACTGTATCTTCATTGAGATTAGATTTTAACAAGTCGATATTTCATGGATTACCAGCTCCGATCCCGCGAGAAAAGGAAAGGTGGAGATTCCCCCTCCACCTGATAATTCTGTGTCGGTGGTGAGACGGGATTTTGACAAATCTATTTCCCAAGACCGTCCACCTCCGACCCTGGATAAAAAAAGGTGGAGGGTCCCCCCTCCACCGGACAATCCTAATTAAACAGGTAAGTGATGGCTATTCACATTGGTTGTTTAAATGTTCATGGCCTGTTGTCAAGCTGGAAGCAAGGACGCTTTCTGAATGACATCAGGTCGAGAAATTTGGATGTAATTGTTGCAACGGAAACCCGGGTGAAGGGGCCAAGAGATCTGCTCCCCCTCCTGAACGGCTACGAGAAATACGTTTCTCCGAGTCGGGCGGGAGGTGGGGGTGGGGTGTTGGTCCTACTAAAAAGAAACCGGGTAGCCGAGAAAAAGTTGGTTTTTTTCTGACCCAGAAGGCAGGCTGGTCGTTCTCGACTTGACATTCAGTTGTGGCAAGACAATCAGGCTGGTCGCTATTTATGCACCAAACATTATTGGCCCGCAAACTGAATATTTTCGTGGCCTAGGAAAGTTCCTAGCCACGTCGCATTCACTAGTAGTGTTAGGAGACTCTAATACAATATGTGCAGCACACACAGATTGTGTTGGCTCAAACTCGAACATGAACAGAAAATGTAACACAGGCTTTCGGGATCTGCTAAGTCAATTTCAGCTAGCAGATCCATATAGGTTGGAGCACCCGAACACTCCACAGTGGACGTGGTCAAATAGTGACGGGTCTACCAGAACATATCTAGATAGGATTTTAATTAGAGAAAAAGATAAGTCCATAGTTGAGTGTCCACAGTTTTTTCTAGTCAGCTACAGTGACCACAAGATGGTTACCTGTAAACTGACGGTAGATAAGTTGCATAGACAGGGATCTGGCTACTGGAAACTCAATACGTCCCTTTTGGCGATTGAGGAGTACAGAAAGCGGATCAAGATGTTAATACAGAGGGCATTAACAGGTACCATCATTAATAACAAATGGTGGTACGCCCTAAAAAGAGCCATCAAATATGAGTCTATTAGGTTTAGCATAAGTTTAGCTAAGAAGGGACGTAAAATAGGAGATGGTCTAGTTAAGGAACTAGAAGAAGCCTGGAGGACTGGTAATACAGACCAAGCGGGGTGAAAAGACTGGAGTTAAACCAGCATCTTGAAGCCCACCACATGGGAAGTATTACCAGAGCTAAGTTACGTGCAATGGGAAGTGAAGGAATCAAAGCCGCTGGATGGGCCCGAGTGGTGGAAGCTCGGCAAGGAAATAGTTCCTCTATTCGGTCTTTGACGAATCAAAATGGTGTCTTGATAAACGAACCCGAGAAAATGTGTGAGGTCTTTCGGGAGTACTTCGCCCAGCTGTTCGGGGGTGACGGCGGTCCTGGTGGTGGGAGAGCCCTCGAGGACTTTCTTACCGGGCTGCCGTGCCTCTCGGGGTCGGATGCGGAGTCTTGCGAAGGGCCAATCACACTTGAGGAGGTGATGGAGGCTTTGGCCGATTGTAAAGCGGGTAAGTCACCGGGACTTGATGGTCTTCCGTACGAGCTGTATAAATGTATGCCAGACTTGTTCGGGCAACTACTGACTGACGTGTACGCGAACTGGAAACAGAATGGGTTTATCCCCAGATCTGTGCGCCGGGGAGTAGTGACGTTGGTCAGAAAGGACCCGGACAAGGGGGACGTTCTAGAGAATTTCAGGCCCATCACTCTGTTAAACGCAGAAGTGAAGATTTTGGCCAAGGTTCTAGCAAAAAGGTTGGCGCGTGTCGCGAATGGTATAGTCGGGGAGGCACAGACATGTGCCATCCCAGGCAGAACCATTCAGGATACCCTCCATCTTATTCGCTATACCATAGAGAGGTTTGGTAATAAATCTGGCAAAGGTGGGGCATTGGTGCATTTGGACCAGTCTAAAGCTTTTGATAGGGTTGACCATCGATACCTAGCGACTGTACTTGCGCGGTTTGGCCTGGGCCTTGGCTTCCTCAGGTGGTTTATCGCTTTGTACCACAACATTGACTCGATAGTTCGGGTGAACGGTTTCCTTTCGAAGCCGTTCTGCATCAGACGCTCGGTTCGTCAAGGATGTCCGCTTTCACCACTTTTGTATGTGATGGCTCTCGAGCCATTACTGCAAAGGTTGAGTGGCATCCCGAGAGAACCAGGACTAGAGGAGTTTGTTACGGCTTTCGCGGATGATATCACTATCAGTGTAACCACAGTGGTACGCCTACGTGAAGTAGGTAAGACTATTGAGGCTTACGAGGAGGTAGCAGGAGCAAAGATTAACCGGGAAAAGTCGGTCGGCTTGCAGCTCGGCACCTGGGTTGGCAAGTCGATGCCTTCAGACAGTGTTGTTAGGCGCTGGACGGAGGGACCGGTTAAGTTGCTGGGAGTCTGGTTTGGACCAGGCCTCCAGATAGAGAAGAACTGGACGGAGGTATTGAGCAGGGTGGCTGCAGTAGTCAAGACTTGGTCTTGGCGGTGGCTATCCCTGAAAGGGAGGGCGGAAGTGGCCAATGTGTTTATCGCATCGGTCATTACCTACCGCCTGACTGTCGTGCCCTGTCCGGATTCGTGGTTGATCAGGTTGGAGAGACAGCTCTTTCGCTTTTTGTGGAAGGGCAGGTCGCCACTTGTGAAACGCTCTGTCTGCTGTCAAAAGCCTTTAAATGGAGGTTTAGGGATGCCTTGGTTAATGATGCGCAGACATGCGTTGAGGTTGAGGCACCTCTGGATTCTCCTGGATAGTGAACGGGTGTGGTCTCCGCTGGCCAGACAAATGTTCCCTGAGTTCAAGAGTTTTTGCGAACAGGAAGCCTGGTGTTCTCGTAGACCGAGGTCGAGTGAGTGGCATAAAGAGTGCCGTAAGGCCCTCTTGCTGTTCCGTTCGCGCGCTCGGGCAACGCCAGCGGTGGGGGTTCCACACGGATTTTATATAGTGGGTTGGTAGAGTCTGAATGCGACGATGGCCTGGGGTCGACTCTAGGTCTCGGATTTATTCAACTGACAGCTTGTTTCATCGTACATTCGGGTTGAGAACGTTGGACAACTTCCAAAAGTCCTTAACCTGGCAATGCTACAGAGGTGCCTTGCCCGTTTGGGATAAGCTCGCAAGACATGGTAAACGTCAGTCGCCGACCTGTCCAAGATGCGGTGGGGACAGGGAAACCGTCCCTCACGCTATTGTTCAGTGTCCGGAGATAACTGAAATGTGGGCTTATGCTGAACATCTGTTGTCCGGCGAAGGAAGAGTACGGCTGTCGACTGAGTCAATTATAAAAATTGACCCACCGGGAGTTCTAACGAACGAAGGTAAGAATTGTTTTCTCACGGTTGTAGCAATAGCAAAAGAGGTTGTATGGAATACTAGGATAAAGGAATTAAGACAGGCAACTTTATCTCTGGTGACAATTTACGATCCTTTTTTTCTTTTCATTTGAAAAGAAAACTGTGGCTGGAGAAGAGGTGTCTGTCAGAGTGTACGTTCCAAAAAGATGGAAGTATGTTGCACGAGTGTTGTTGCGTGCAAGGAACCGTGTGAATAGACGAGGAAAAAAAAGGAAAAATAAAAGGTATCAGCGGTAGATCGGGGCTTGTGGGATCGGAGCGTAACTTGATCATCGCTTCATTTGTATTGTTTTTGTACTGTGTATTCCATTCGATTTTTATGTATTGTATTTTATTTTTGATGTCACATTTATGTAAAATCATATCGATTCACTGATCCCATCAGTTGTACTGTCCATATCTATGTTTGGCCCCCGGTGGGCAATAAAGAAATTGGTATTTCGTCTGCCGCTACGTTCTGAGTTCAAATTCCGCTGAGGTCGACTTTGCCTTTCATCCTTTCGGGGTCGATTAAATAAGTACCAGTTACGCACTGGGGTCGATATAATCGACTTAAACCGTTTGTCTGTCCTTGTTTGTTCTCTCTGTGTTTAGCCCCTTGTGGGTAGTAAAGAAATAGGTATGGCAAATACTCATAGAGGTCATATTTTAGAGTAGCAGTGGGTAGTTAAAGTGATATGATTTATGATCCCAACTTATCACAATTTCACAAAATTTTACCTGCTTAATTTAAAACAGATTTAAAAGTTAATTATTCTTTGTTTGTGTAAATATCCTAGGTATATCGAACAATATAGATTTGAAGACATTGTTCTGGCAGTAAATATATTCGATCCCTTAAGTAATTTCTTGAGGATAAGCGATAAACATTGGAATGATTCATGTTAAACGCGCAGATTAAAATATTCTCTGTTGGTTTTATAGAACAGGCGATCAATGTTAGGTTAACGTAGAATTTAATTAAAACTTGACCAGTATTTTGAAAACGAAATAGTAGAATATAAGGTAAAAGATTGTACAAAATAATAATACAAAATGGCATAAAGCGTTAGATAACTTTAGATGTGTACAAAATCATTGAAAAGATCCCTTTGCTCCATACTTAATTATGATTACCATATTAAAGTTCCGGTTGGTATGATATCGCTCAACAACGCAGTAAACATTTAAAACATGGACGATCTCTTTCCTCACACTATATTTTGTATTCGCACCAGACTAAGTTCCTCTGTCTCTTGGAACTGGCCGGAAGGATTCCTGCTAATTCCACTTCTACTCGCCCAACATATTCGTCTCTCCTCTTCTTTCTACCTATATTGTTCTTTTCACCTACGTCAGACCCTGCACTGGTCCTTTCACACAATTGTTTCCCTTCCAGAACGTTATATCGCGATGTGTTCTTCACTGTCCTTGTTTATCCTGAGGTCGTTGACCTGAAGTCGTTCACGAACATCAACAACATTGTTTAAACAGGGTTTGAAATAGAACCAGCGAAGTCTATTGACCTAAGCGTTTTCTCAGTCTAAAATATTTTAAAAGTCAACGATAGTAAACGCAAATTTAATCTTTAATACCTTTGGCGAACACATGTAGGTCATAAATTTCCCATCTACTTCCCTAAGAACCACGCGTCTTTCACGCAGTAAAAGAATCGTTATTGTATCCAGTTTATTGGGGTTGAAGCCAATTCATAAAAATTACGCCTTTCAGACATTTCGAAAATAAAATCACTCCTTTTCCTTTTCTAAAATTCCACTATTACCAAATACAAAATATTCGTTCCAACAAAAACAAAAACAATAACACATTTTATGTTATTTTTATTGCTTTCCTCTGTAACAGAATATCTCTCGATTTCACAATGCTTTAGATATAGAGGGAAGTACAAGAATGCTGTAACGTGGTCTATTCCAATGACCTTAATGGTGTATTCGAATTGAAAAATAAACATCATTAGCCTGGAAGCGAAACGCGATCGCAGTCTTGCGTTGCAGGAATATTTTTCTACTTTATTTGATAACGGTTTTGGTGGATAAGTGAAAGAGATTACCCAATGACGTTCATAGGGCCTTCGATACCAATTGATAATAGTAAGAATTAACCACAGATCTTAAACCTGGCTCAAATATCTGAAATGAATGAACTCCACTAAAGGCACTCAAGGGCGAGATTGTGGTGCTAAACTGGATGCATGATGTAGATTTTCTCTCTGTTGAATTAACACCATTATTTACTAGTCAACAGGAGAGCTCCTATGCATTAGCGAAGCATGTTAGAAGTAGCAATTAATTTATCTTCAATGCAAACATTATCGTCTTATATAAAGATGGCCACATTCATCAAAGGAGTTCCAATTTACTAAAAGACTAGATGGACATTATTGAAGTGTCTTTAGCGCATGTTCCACTCCAATTTCTTATAGCCAATGTCTAAGCACAACATCGATATTGTTTACATTATTTATTTAATTATTCATTGATTATCTGAAATGGTCAACACGAGCGAATCTCTTGCAAAAACAAAAGTCGATAAAAAAAGCCTCAATGTAAAGAGAAGGAGCAATTTGATCATGCATTACAGATTCAAGAGTCACAGAGTCACAAATCTAATAATCTGGATACAATAATGTTTCATTTACAAAATACAAGTTCATTGTGTTCGCTTACATTCTAAGTTCAAATCCATTTTATGTTTTCCGAGATCTTTGAAATAAGTACCATTTATGAACTGAGATAGATCTAATCGATTGTACTTTCCCACCCAATCAGATTACAGGATCCTACACCATGTAGAGGTTCATTTATTAGAGAATGAAAAGGATGGTATTAGAATAGCAATGTAATTCCTTGAGGTATTTGGTTATGTCTTTACTGTTGTGAGCTCGAAAGTCGGTCTGATTGAGTTTGATAATATATTTAGCAGTTAAGTAATTGGAAAGTAGAGGACATAGATTTATGATCCTACGACGAGACAATTTGGAACTCAGAGTATATACATAAAGCAGCAACACATACCACGTGGCACCTATCCGAATTCTCTGACTCAGTCAATTATTAGAATCAATTTCTACTTCCTTTTATTCTATCCTCGTCTCTCTACATCTATCTCTGTCTCTGCCTTTCTGTTACTCTCTTTCTGTCTGTAGCTATCTCTCTCTCTATCTCTCTATCGCTCTCTCTCTCTCTCCCTCTCTCTCTCTCTCTCTCTCTCTCTCTCCAGAATGTTCTACAATGCGCGTGGAAAGGGACGTGGGCAACCACTCACAAGAGGGATTTCTCCTGAAATGCATAACAGCCAAGAGAGCAGTACAGGCAAAGGCTTCTCATAAAAAGTACAAGAATACACAGATGTCACTGGAAGACTCCATGTGCAGTCGAGCATGGAACGAAACTAATAAGAAGAAAACGGCTGTGAGTCAATCCAATGAACAATACATAACTTCATTATATATATATATATATATATATATATATATATATATATATCACTTTGTACGTAAGGTAGAAATCAATGTCTAACATAATATCAGACGGTGACATAAACACATCGGAGCACCAGTTAAAATTTCGTTTCGGATATATTTTACCTCAGTTTCAGTTCTGATATCTGTTGGGACAAACTGTCGCTCATATCCCCACCCACCCCCACCCCGGATGGATGAAACAAGTATCAATGAAATATTGATGTGTGGCCTTGTGCCAATGTTAGAAATATGTATTCTTCTTATTAATTTGGGTGTTTAGAATTCGAAATTTCATCTCTATTTGAGAAGAACGGAAAAATTGACGACTTATATATATATATATATATATATATATATATATATATATATCTATATATATATATATATAATTAGCCATGAATAACATCTAAAATGTGATTTAGTAGAACACCGACGAATTGAATTAATATCGAAAGTTGCCATGAGATGATAATTTAATTGAGAATAATTGGTTTTGATGTTAGTATTTCGAGAAGTGAAATTATTTTAATTATGCAGGAAGTTACTGATTTGTTTGTTGATTCCGTTGGAGGAAATAACAGTCTTTGTTGTGGTAGGATATACAAGTTTCAATTATACTTTGCGATGCACGAAGACAATGTTTTTGATTAACAGTATTGTCAGTAAATAACAATCGTTACATCTATTACTCTGCTAGCTCGTCTATCTGTCAAACTATTCATTTATTCTACCTTCCTATCTATCTATCTATCTATCTATCTATCTATCTATCTATCTATCTATCTATCTATCTATCTATCTATCTATCCCATACACAAACCTATATTCATATATGCGTGTGTGTGTGTGTGTGTGTGTGTGTGTGTATGTGTATACATCCGAAACTAAAAGTACGCATTACCGATTGTAAAATATAGTAATTCTACATTCTATAGCTACACCAAAATCTACGTGAACCCAACACGTACAGAGGAACTAGCTATGCTATAAATACACACAGACACACACACACACACACACATATTTGTATTTACGTCTGTGTGTTTCTTTTTTTGTGCGCGTGTATAATTAATTAAACTTATAGCTTTGTTCTCACATCAGCAAATGTCTTATTTTCTGCTTAAACATAAGAAAGGCAATTATTCGCCACTTTTCAATGGTGGAGACGAAATCAGTAGCTGATGAAACATAACAAGTTAGAAATGCGACTACTATGGTCCAATAACCTCATTTCTGGTCCCCTGGTGTGCTATTCATGCATATGGCACACAAAAGACAATTTTCACCAGACGCACTCTTCGCCGAGGAGCTCTTTGCATATCTGACTATACACGATATCAAATATCTATCTATCTATCTATCTATCTATCTATCTATCTATCTATCTATCTAGCTCAAAGACGAAGAAATTTATAAACATGCAAACACTCTCAAATACATACATAAACACACATACTTAGTACAAAAATTACTCTCGGTTGCTACTCATAGTTCCGAGTTGTTGAATACTCATAGCAAATTATTTATTCACTCCCAGGTTTTAGAACTCTCCTAGGAAACTGACATTTATTCTAGTATACATCTGATATTAACAGTGCTTTATTTCATTATATTCGGGAGATGTTTTTTCTTACGTCATTATTTCATTCATTTCCTTAATTTGGTCCTACATCATAATTTTGGCGGATTTTCTATTTTCTGAGCGAGCCACAGTTTTGGCCTTGTAAAGAAAATATTATTTAAAAACGTAGGAGTGGCTGTGTGGTAAGTAGCTTGCTTAACAACCACAACTCGGGCCGACCAAAGCCTTGTGAATGGATTTGGTAGACGGGAACTGAAAGAAGCCCGTCATATATATGTATATATATATATATGTATGTGTGTGTATATGTTTGTGCGTCTGTGTTTGTACCCCCAACATCGCTTGACAACCGATGCTGGTGTTTACGTCCCCGTAAATTAGCGGTTCAGCAAAAGGGACCGATAGAATAAGTACTAGGCTTACAAAAAATAAGTCCTGGGGTCGAATTGCGCGACTAAAGTCGGTGCTCCAGTATGGCCGCAGTCAAATGACTGAAACAAGTAAAAGAGAGTAAAAGAGTAAACAGTATTTCGGCTCCAACCCTTACTTCATGACAATCCTTAAACGAGTTGTGCATGAATATTGTTTTTTGAATCAGTGATGAAGTTACTGCATCAGTAAGATTTGCTGAACATTATGGAGACGTGTGTGCCCGGATGAGGTATCAATAAATGTATATACATACAAACAATCATGTATGTATGTATATATATGTATATATATATATATATATATATATATATATATATATATATATATCATCGTGGCACTCTGTCTGTTACGGCGGCGAGGGTTCCAGTTGTACTGATCAACGAAACAGCTTGGTCGTGACATTAACGTGCAAGTGACTGAGTACTCCAGAGACACGTGTTCACTTAACGTAGTTCTCGGGGAGTTTCAGCGTGACACAGAATGTGACAAGGATGGCCCTGTGAAATACAGGTACAGCAAAAGCAGGAAGAGTGAGAGAAAGTTATGGTGAAAGAGTACAGCAGTTTTCGTGGAGCTTCAGGTGATTTTACTCAAACACTCACAACATCCGGTCTGGAAATCGAAACCGCGAGTCCGATGCCCTAACCACTGAGCCATTGCGCCTCCACATGCATGTATATATATATAATGTTTATGTGGATGCGTGTCTGTATTTGTACCCCTATAATATCTTAACGACTGATGTTGGTGCGTTTACATCCCTGAAACATACTAGTAAGCTAACAAAGAATAAGTCCTGCGGTCGATCTCTTCGAATAAAGGCGATGCTCCAGCCTGGCCGCAGTCAAATGACTGAAACAAGTAAAACAATAAAACAGTAAAACAATATACGGGGTCTGATCAATAAGTATCCGTACCGCTGCCATATTAACGAAGCTAAAGCAAACAGAGTGAAGGCAAAGATTGATTTGGAACTCATTTTGGAACATGCGTACAAAGTTTAAACGTCAGCCTACTTCCGCTCTTTAGAGCAATGCTTGGAAGGAAGATATGTAGCATGTGATCGTCGCATTGACTATGACAGAGAATGTTGTTAGGGAAAAACCTGCTCAGAGGCCTACACAGAGTTTCTGAATGTGCATGGGGAGGAATGTATGAGCCGCATGCAGGTGTACGAGGAGTTCAGGCGTTTCGAAGATGGCTGAAAAATGTCGATATTGACAAACGTTCTGGGAGACCCGCAACCAGCAGAAATAAAAGAATCATCGTAGATGTGCGTGCAGCTGTGACGGGGAAATCGTCGAATCACCATCCGTGAGTTATCAACGGACGTGCAGATTGGGTACTGTTGAGTTCATTCCATTATCACTGAAGATTTGGGTGAGAGGCCCAGGACATATTCTTTGTAAGCCTAGTACTTATTCTATCATTATGGTTGCCGAACCACTTAGGTACGGGGACCTAAACAAGCCAACACTGTTCTCAAGCAGTGATGGGGACATACACAGACACAAAGACACCAACACACACACACATACGCACACACACACACACACACACACACACATATATATATATATATATATATATATATATATATATATACATGACGGGCTTCTTTCAGTTTCCGTCTACCAAATCCTCTCACAAGGCTTTAATCGGCCCCAAGCTATAGTAGAAAACACATGCACAAAGTGCCACGCAGTTGGACTGAACCCGGAGCCATGTGGATGGAAAGCAAGCTTCTTACCACATAGCCTACGCCTCTGCCTATATAAAAGCTGTGCCCCAGGTGATACTTGTCCAAAGTGCCACACAGTGGCATTGCAGCGGGAACCATGTGGCTGGGAGGCAGAGTTCTTACCACACAGGAACACCTATATGCGTATATACATATATATATGTATATATATATATATATATATATATGCATGTATGTGTTTGTGTGTGTAGTGGGTGTATATTTGCTATTTAATCTATATACCTACCCCTTAGTCGATATGTCTGTATTTTTGTTTATCTATAAAGTGGATTGCAGAATTAGATGTTTACTTTAAACATTTTGTAATAAATATAACATTATAATTAACACTGAAATGTAAGAATTAATTATTAAGAATTAAGATGTTAAGGCATTAAAAAATTCAAAATATAATGATAGTAATTATAATCATTTATAATTTACCAAGTTATTGGAAAACATTAAAAAAATTTAGAGGGATTACATAATAGGGTGGAAGAAGGAAAGAATAGCAATTTTAAAGGCAAATGGGAAAATTAGAATGCAAGCATAAAAAGAAATTTAAAATAATAATGATAAAATAATAAAGTAAATACCATAATGAAAAGTATCGAAAATGACTGCGAAAATACATGAAATATACAATAAATAATTATCACAGAAATCTCAGAAATAGATATAAAATATGATATATTATACAATAAAGAGTTACAAAACGACTTCAAATATTGACATAGGGCCAGCAATTTTAGGAGCGGGCGTAAGTCGGTTACAACGGCCCCCAATACTTGCCTGGTAGTATATTTTATCGACACCGGAAGGACGAAAAGCAGGGTTGACATCGGTGTAATTTGAACTCAGAATATAAAGGCGAAAGAGACACCGCTAAAAGTTTTGTCCGATATGCTAACGGTTCGGCCAGTCCACAACATACAAAGAGTTATAGAATGAAAAGGGTAACGTATAGAACTTCATAAAATATCTCAGACAGTATACCAAATAATTTAACTATAATGTACAAAGTTCGCTGCACACCAAGATCTTACTGTTCGGTGCAAGCACACATTGTAGGGTAAACTACTGAGGATGCTAATGTGTTCCATCTCTATATATTATATATCCTACAGTCAATCAGATAGCATCCTAAATATTAGATATGAAATCTTCACTCCATGTATTCACAAGCAGCAATTCACACTTAAACACTTTAAAGAGGAACCACCTGCTGCGCCGTTAATCCCGCCAGGATATGCCCTTTCCTGAACGTGAAGTGTGAATGTACATAACACACGAACTCCACACACAGAAATAAACCCCCATAACGAACTACCTCAACATACAAGCATACCAAGATCACATACATCTAGAATATAACATGAGACACAACTGTTTGCCCAAAAATTAAACCCAAGGGAGATATCCACGCAAAAGACGTTATCCAAAAGTGGCGCACCTTGATCTATTGTTTTCTTCACAAGAATCTCCTCGAATTCAACGAGACTTTGTGATTATCCACTAAGTTACGGTGATGTAAACACACCAACATTGGTTGTCAAGCGATGGTAGGGGAACAAACACAGATACACAAATACATACATACATACATAATATATACATACACATACATACATAATATATACATACACATACATACATATGTATATATACGACAGACTTCTTTTAGTTTCCGTCTACCAAATCCACTCACAAAGATTTGTTCGGTCCGAGGCAATAGTAGAAGACACCTCCCCATGGTGTCACGCAGGGAGACTGAACCCGAGACCATATGCACTTTTCTACATCTGTTTGTCTATGAGAATTTAGGCAGTGGGGGAGGATTTTAGAATTAGAAAATAAATTTGAATATTTGGTAATAAATATAATTAACACTACACTATAAGTAGAACGAATGAAGAATTCTAAAATGTAAGAACTAAGAATCTTAGGAACTACAAAATGGAATATATAGAATAAATATTATTATGAAGAAATAATAAAAATAATAATAATAATAATAATAATAATAATAATAATGATAAGAAGAAGAAGAACAGCAACTATAACAATAATAATAAAACAACAGCAATATAATATTCATGCGGAGGAGGTGACGGAGGTGAAGAAGAAGAAGCAGAACAACGACAACAAAAACAACAGCAACCATAACAACAATAATAAAACAAGAGCAATATAATATTCACGCGGAGGAGGTGACGGAGGTGAAGAAGAAGAAGAAGAAGAACAACACAACAACAACAACAGCAACCATAACAATGGTAATAAAACAACTCCAATATAATATTCATGCAGAGGAGGTGACGGAGGTGAAGAAGGAGAAGAAGAAGAAGAAGAAGAGAAGAAGAAGAAGAAGAAGAAGAAGAGAAGAAGAAGATGAAAAAGAAGAGGAGGAGAAGGAGAAGAACAACAACAACAATAACAACAACAACAATCATAACAACAATAATAAAACAACAGCAATATAATATTCATGCGGAGGAGGTGACGGAGGTGAAGAAGAAGAAGAAGAAGGAGAAGAAGAAGAAGAAGAAGAAGAAGAAGAATGAAGAAAATTAACAAAGTATATTTTAATGTATGATAAGGAATTAGGGCGTGTGAATGAAAGATGCAAACCGAGAAAAAAAAAAGGGGAAGCTTATAAAGGTAAATAGGGAAATATAAAAAAAAATATACAACTCAGAATAGAAATAGAAAAATATAAATAATTCCAATAGAAAATACCTATGATAATGACAAAATAACGTAAAGGTATTAACGATAAAATATGAATGCATAAATATAAATCAAATAGGTTTCGCACAACGCTTGAGCAATATAAGAAATTTAAGAAACATATACAATAAAATGTATCAAATATAATATATTGAAAAGATTATATATAATTTATATATGTGTGTCCTTGGGAGTATATATATATATATATATATATATATATATATATATATATATATGCATAGATGCATAGAGAATTGTATAAATGTATATGCACACATATATTCACACATATATTTCGTATGCATGCATATATGTCTGCGTACAAGTTGGGATGTATGTCACTTTCTATTCTACAAGTCATTTAAGTTTTAAAATGGAAATTGACTTTCGTGCGAGTGTGTACATAAACATAGATAAACACATACATACATACATACATGCATACATACATACAAACATACATACATACATACATATATATACTTACATATATTTGTGTAAAGGGAGTAAGTGAGAGCGTCAATACAAGTATATGTCTCCCCACCTCTCTCTATCTCATATATATATATATATATATATATATATATATATATACATACTCCAAAATATATAATACAAATAAATTTAAAAGGTTAAAAGAAAAGAGGCAAATTTATTTTCGCGAAGATCCATTTTAAGCTGATGGTTTTTGAGATGTTTTGTAACAGGTTGTGTGTAACGTTGTAAAATCTTTATTTAAAATGATTTTGGTAAAAAGGTTTTTCGTTGGTGATCGATGTGTATTGATCCATGTGTAAACAAATATAAGTGTATATAACTATAAATATTGTGGGTGGGGTTACAAATACGCACATATACACACATCATCTCTCTCCCTGTAGTAGTAGTAGTAGTAGGTTTTTGAATAGTAACTTTCAGGCTTTATCCATTTTTGAAATTTGTTTTCTCTTCCTGGATCTGGAAACAGAGGCAGTGTCAACGACCAGTCAATGATCTGGGAGGTTGTACACCATAATGGGTGAGAAGCGAAGTGTCAATCAGAGATGCTTGTGTGAAGGTAGCACGAGACCAATTAGCTCCGATTAACGTAGGACATTACGTTAAGGTTAGAAACATCAGAGAGAGAGAGAGAGAGAGAATTTATAGATTGAAGAAAGTGGAGAGAAACAAAGCCGGACATACCGTAGGTGATAGAAGGAAGGGCAGAAAGAATTCTGTTAACAAAAGCTAATATTACGATTTGATAAAAAGTTTGATAAAAGTGAGTCAAGTGATGTGAGATTGGCCAAGCCCATAAGCGTGCAATTTCGATGTGAAATTCGCAAGTCGAAAGCCTAGCTGATGTCGAGGGCAACAAAATTGATTTCTCCAAATTTCGCTAAGGGGAGTCCCACAGCTGAGTATCGCATGACGTAGTATTTTAAGTTGCCAGTGGATATGGGTTTAAAGAGACCGCGATACTACTCGTTAGGGAGAGTGAGATATTCAAGCTGTCAAGGTGTGTTGTTAATGTTAGCCTAAAAGATACTGGAAGTGAGTGCGAAGGGGCGATATTAGCAGGGCTAAATATGTTACCTTTCTTGTGATTGGGACACACTGTATTGTGTCTCCAAGATCAGCGTAGATTACCTTGTAAAGACTCCAAGGAAGCTAGAGAGCCTTGGCAGTTAGCTCTCAAGTATACTATTTCAGAGTTAGAAAATGCGTATTCTTGAGGTTGTTGGTCCGAAAGGGAAGAAATCGATAGATTTGGAAAGAGTTTATCAAGTGTATTCAGTGTAATAGCAACAAAACGGGGAAATTATCTAAATTGTGGAAGTAAGGAAGCAGTGGGACAATATATTCACAAACATATTTGTAAATTCATCGAAATATGGTTAGTTACACAGCATTCTTGACTGTCAAAATTTTACCAGAAAATGCAACGAGCATTATTCTATTGTTATGTGCAAACCACGCGATATATATGTGTTCACTTACAGTATCTAAAGATATTTCTTGAGTTTTACGTATTTTCAGCGCACAAAATATAAAAAGATGGCTAATGTTTATGAACTTTTTAGTTTTTATGAATAACTGTCCATATATCAGGGAATACCAAATCCAATTATATGAAAAGTGAACAATTTTAGTTAAATGGTTCTTGAAAATTCATCAGTTAGTATTGACGGAAACTTTTACAAGAATTCGACATTGCCGATCTTTTGTTGAAAATTGCAAAATCTTCTAGAACCATATATTTCAGAGGGAGACGAGTTGTATAACGGATAATCGGTATTATATATGTTGATACTGTCACCCTTCCAACTTCAAATACTTTTGGACAGTAAAGTAACGTTATTCTGAGTATCTACAAGTGCGTGCATATATATATATTACCCCAAATTTTTAATTTAACAAATTTATACCAAATGTTTTACGAGTCTAAGCGTAAATTCAAGGTAAATTCAAGCGTAAATTCAATATGCAACATTGATTCTCTTATATATTTATATATTTTTATATGATGTTTATATATTTATATATTACTAAATTTTTAAACGTGGGGCTTTATATCTGTTCTGTAGATATAAATGAATATATGAATATATGTATGTGTTTGATCTTTCTGTGGATTTTGTAGTGTTCTTGCGGTTGCTGCTCGCATTGCCTCCCCTCGGATTAAAAGAAAGTAATATATATATATATATATATATATAAATTTATATATGAGGATAATATCGATATTTAAGTATCCATATTATCAAGTGGCCAGCATGGGAAAATACCGTACAAAGGTAATAATTTTTAACAATTAAAAATGAGGGTGTCTAAGAGACACCAACATGCCGAAATAGCAGTCGAAACTCTGACTATAAAAACCACGTTAAGTGTTCGTATCGCACCATGTCTTATCTCATGGTGCGATACGAACACTTAACGTGGTTTTTATAGTCATTTTTAATTATATATATATATATATATATATATATAATATATATATATATATACTTTATAAATAGGGTTCAGCAACGATTTGCTCCTGGTGAAGCAAATCGTTGCTGAACTCTATTTATAAAGTATTACTTAAGCTTATCATGAATTGGTCTTTTTCATGCCGAATTCTGCTTGGTGAAATTACTGATTAATTTTACCCATTGTTATATATATATATATATATATATATATAAAGTGTGTGTATGTATGTACGTATGTATGCATGCAAGTATGTATGACATAGAATGAAGTGTACATTCAAAAAAGAGCTAAACGGCTTTAGGAGATTTAACACCGAATTACATGAGTCACCACATAAGTATTACAATTTTGTTTCAACTTTCTAAAATAAACTACTCAGAGCCTTAAACATTCTAGCAACTCCTCATCATTTGACAGTATTTTTAAGGGAATGATGTTCGAAAGACATAAGGTGCTTTGTTTCTGTTTATCGCTTCCTTTTTTAGCATCTCATTTCATTTTGTTAAACATAATGATTTTGTCCAGATGTAGGTTGAAGCTGTAACAATTTAAAATCAAATACAAAATGAAGCATTAGAAAATACACATGCTCAAGAGGAGAAGCGATTACATGCTTAATACATATAAGTGTTAATGTGCGAGTACATATGGTATTGCGGCAATCACACCGACGCGTCAAAAAGGGTAGTGATGCAGACTCATACGTTTGAATAGCTTTCATCTTGAAATTATATATTCTTGTATAAATATGTATATGTGTGTGTGAAATAATAATAACAATAATGATGATGATAATAATAATAATAATAATAATAATAATAATAATAATAATAATAATAGTAATAATAATAATAGTAATAATAATAATAATAATAATAATGATGATGATGATGATAATAAAAATAATAATAATAATAATAATGATAATAATAATAATAATAATAATAATAATAATAATAATAATAATGATAATAATAATAACGATAATGGGAGATTCAAAACAGAACAACACAGCAAGCAGCTGGAAAGGAAATACGTGACCAGATCATGCAGGAAAACCTGGATGCTGGTTATAAAGAACCGGTGGGATCCTGAAATGAGAGATAGAATCGTTAAGTGTATCCACTCAGGATCAAGATATTAGAACGAATCTGATAAATAAAATCGACAAAATCCAGTTACAGAACATGCAAAATCTGATCATAATAAGACTGATCATACTGTTGACTGATCATATTATTGGAGTAAGTATACTAGTTAGGATTGTAGATGGCAAAAGAAACGAACCAAGTAAGATCATAGACTTTGTAATACCATATGATAACGGAGTGGATACCAAAAGATTTGAAGAAATGAGAAACGGCAGGATATGACTTGAACGATGAAGGAATTGTAGAAAACTAAGACAGAATTATTCTTGTGCTAATTAGTACACTTGGCACAACACCCAAACTGCTACCAAAGAGACTGACAAATATTGGAACTGAGACCGGTACTGGAATGGAGACTCAGTCTGCAGAAAAGAGTCATCCTGTATTCTGCAAGAACTCTAGGAAAGTGTCTTGAGATTTGAAGGGACTTTTGTCGACAAACCTCTGGCTAATACTCCTAGGCTGGAATAAAGATGATAATAATAATCCTTTCTACTGAAATTTGGAAGGAAGAGGACGAGTCGATTACATCGATCTCAGTGTTCCACTGGTAATTAATTTATCGAACACAAAAGGGTGAAAAGCAAATTCGACTTGAACACAGAACGTAAAGACGGATGAAATGAAGCGAAGCATTTTGCCCGGTGTGCAAACGATTCTGCCAGCTCGCCGCCTTGATGATAATAATAACAACGCAACATTATATTCTCATATCATTTCCTTTACCAATCGGTTTCAGGAGTTCAGATTACCCCAGCAATCATCAGGGAACGCAATAAAGAAAAGTACATCGTGGTATGAAGATGTTACATCCAGCTGGATGGTTTTACGGCCGTCGTAAAATATGAAACGAAATCGCCCAGGTCACAGCTAAGAGATAAGAATTTTGTTTAGTTACGCCATTTGGAGTGGGAGGAGAAAATTCTCATCAAGGTTTGGAAGATATTTACTTGTAGAGTGGAATTGGGGCTGGGGAGAGGTTGGAATAAGGTAGAGGTACGGGAAAGTGGGAGAACGTTAATGTTAGCGTCAAGTGTACTTATATGCATGTGTATGCGCGTATTTAGCAATACTACAGTTGGGTGTGTCTTATGTCAATCCCTTAGATATCGGTAAGAGAGAAAAACCGATGTGGTGCTCCAATGGTTATATTCATGGCGCAGTCGGCTTGTAAGCTAGAGTAAATCTGCTCTCATGAGTGCAGGTTGGGAAAATTTCAATCATGCAGTTAAGGTAGCTGCCCACGTGGAGTGAGTTATTTAGTATAATCCTTTCCGCAGCCAAGTAGACCCTGCATCTCCTACTGCTGTTAAGTAAGGTTTGCATTTTTACAGTACCCACCACTTGATGTTGTAATGTGCAGCGATTTCCTTTACCTTTCATATATGCCTTGTTAGGAATGTGATATTTCGCCTCTCTTTGATGCTAAATAAGAACATGTGGTTGATGAACATTGTCACTTGCCCAAATATTTTCACAGGTTTATCGTTCCATTTGGACGCTACCTTTGACACCACCTCCGATCATACACAACGGGTTTTTGTATTTAATGGCCGTTAAGTGGATATGCGGTGCTATCTCTTCATGAGTCGCATGATGATAATGCAAAAGTTTAAAGAAACCTCGACGCCTGATTAACTATTGCCAATGAATTTATTCTTGCACCGGTTTACGGGCTTTTTCTGTAAACATGTCCGATTACTTGTATTTTAACTCTTACACCTTCTCTATTTTAAAGCTTCTTTTGGGAATGAAAATGTTTTTAAGAATGAGCATGTGTATTTACATATGTCTGTGTGTATGTGTACCTATGTGCGTTTAGAAAGCGAAAATGCATATATTTGTAGATGTTTGTTACTCTTTAGTTCTGTCGTATTACTCTTCTCTTGATTTTCATTACTGATCTTTCTTTCACTCCTATATTCCCCCCCTCTCTCTCGCTCTCTCTCTTTCTCGTGATATTCATATATTTCACCGTCTGAAGACACCTACTGAATGCTAACCTTCTCATCGAGCTGTATCCATTTATAATGCTTCATCTCACTCTTTCTCTCGGCATCGTATAACCAACTCAGAATGACGACCCTGTGCATACATATCCGGGATATGATTCCCCTAATACGTAAATGAGGTCTCTTCAGTACATTATAGTCTTTCTGAAACATACCACGTGTGAACCGATAAATCACAGATCTGATGTTGGATTTCATAGTCAATATTTATATTTACAAGTATATGCATTCTTCGCCTTTACATACAGTTGAAAATTCAGTATGAATTTCCCTATAACCAAATGATTTATTATTTTGATATAAAGCAAATTATATAAATACAACATTTACTGTTGTTAGTCCCGAATAAATCCCGTTGGAGCAAATGCATTACCAGAAGCATTCTATCCACGACGATCCTGTTTTACAGTTACTGCTTATTAAATTATCCAATGCGTTTCTTCCCTGTTTTTAATGACACAATAGGAGTCATAATTTGAGAAAAAATTATTCACTAATTCTATTTGTTTAAATTACCTGATAGCCTCTGTTAATGGTTTGATAAATAGAAGAATATTTTGTTTGTTTATTACCATGCAAGTTTCGAACAACCAATTTTATAATCAAATACGTTTCACTCGTAAATATCTTAGACTTTTGTATATGAAGTGCAGGTCTACATTGTCTTATGAGCGTTTTTCTTAATATAGTAGGGTAATGATTAAAAGAAGATTTCGCTGCTATTTCTAACGCATCACGTGGTCGCGTTGGAGATCGTTTGCTCAATAAATAAATGGTTTATAACATATGCACACGGATACAGTTTTGAGGGAGAAATGTAACATCATAATCGATCCTTTATAAGTTGTATTTCTTCGTTTATTTGTTCACAGCTCAAGCAACATGCTAAATTTAAGTTTTTTTCTTACTGATAGACAAAGGCAAGGACTCGATACGTTAGAATTTCCATTCTTAACAGCAGTGAAGCTCATCACACTCCCGAAAGATAGTACTTTGTTTTATTGACTGCAATTTGATGAACAACAAAATTATTTCACTATATATATACACACACACACGTGTATATCTATCTATCTATCTATCTATATACACACACACACACACACACACATATATATATATGTATATATATATATATATATTATATATATATATATATATATATATATACGTATCTATCTATCTATCTATCGATCTATCTGTTTTTATATACACACATATGTACTCATGTATATATATCTATACATATATGCGCATACATAAATATACATAGACGTATATACACGTATATATATATTTAAAACCGTGTGTGTGTGTCTTTATGCGTCTGTTTGTGCAAATTTACGGTTATGCATGTGCTTTGCGATGTAGCATACCTGAATCTTAGTCAATTTTGTATGTATGCATATGTTGTTAAATGTAGATCATGGGAGATGCCAGCTTACGAACTTCCCAAAAGCATTTCTACTTGTACTAAACTAAGAACAAGCAAACAACATATTCCTAGACTTCTTTAGGGTGTTCGATAAAGTCAAGAACCGAAAATTTTGTCAGAAGTCATGAAGCTAAGGAATTCAGAAGAAAAAGAAACATATAGCATGGATCAAGAGTTATATTCAGCAGAGAACGTGTAATGCTTTTAGTGACATATTGACGAATCTGAAGCACTCCAGAAATATATCACACTTTCTTTGGGGTTCTTTTAAGTTTTTCGAGGTTCTCTTTTCTCTCTTTCTTTTTCCTTTTTGTTTTTGTTTTTGTGCTGAACATAAATGACAATCACGAATATATTGGCTCCAACTGAATTCTCTTTTTATCGGCTATTCAGTTATCTCTAGGCCAATTGAAAGTAATGTACAAAACAGAAAAGAAAAAAAAGATTGATTCATTTTCTAATGACGTTTTACACTGACAAATTTAGCGTAATACTAATAATATAATACAAGCGGCCATTAAAAAAAAATAAACAAACAAAACTATGGAATTTGTTCGACGTATTGGAAAAAGAAGCAAATCTTATTCAAGTGACATTCTAGGTTCTTTAAAATGCAGGGATACTACAGATAATTCAGTCCTAGATACAGTAAGACTAGAAATAAGGTAAGATATTCACGACACAAGGCCCTTGAGCCACTCCGTAATTTCTGCCCATTACTACCACCACTACTGTTGCTGCTGCTGTTTTTGTTGCCGCTGCTGCTTTTGCTCCTGCTGCTAATTATATATATATATATATATATCTCCTTGTTTCTCTCCTTGTTTTTTTCTGTGTCCCTTTCTGTAGAAGAGCGTCGGCGCGAAACGTAAAAGACTTTTTCTATTCCTGAGCATTATACTAATACATCTGTGGAGGCGCAATGGCCCAGTGGTTAGGGCAGCGGACTCGCGGTCATAGGATCGCGGTTTCGATTCCCAGACCGGGCGTTGTGAGTGTTTATTGAGCGAAAACACCTAAAGATCCACGAGGCTCCGGCAGGGGATGGTGGTGATCCCTGCTGTACTCTTTCACCACAACTTTCTCTCACTCTCACTTCCTGTTTCTGTTGTACCTGTATTTCAAAGGGCCGGCCTTGTCACTCTCTGTGTCACGCTGAATATCCCCGAGAACTACGTTAAGGGTACACGTACTGTGGATTGCTCAGCCACTTACACGTTAATTTCACGAGCAGGCTGTTCCGTTGATTCGGATCAACCGGAACCCTCGTCGTCGTAACCGACAGAGTGCTTCCAATCCAACTAATACATCTGTTTGTTTTGTACACCACCTGTCTTCGTCTTTTGTTTTTTTCGTAAACTCTCCCTACATATCTAAACAATTGCAGTGTGGAAGGTGTTTATGAGCCATTTAAGAAACACACAACATCCGTTAGATTCACTTCAACATTTAAATTTAATTTGTCAAAATATTTTCCACGCTTTGAGACCGCGACCTGTCACTGACAAAATTCCGTGCTACATCTGTGTTTCTTAAATGGCTTATAAACACCTGCCACGCTGCAATAGTTTTCGTTCCAGCACACGATCTCAGATCAGGTCACTTGCTATGCAAGTACATCTCCATAAATATATGTTGTGTGTGTGCGCGCGTGTGTGTTCGCCCGGGGCGAACCTCCCAGTTGTGTGTCAACTTTCGCCATAATAAACATATAAACTCTACTCAAAGTATTGATGTCTATATGAGATAATGCTTGCCCTAAGTAAAATAGAATGTTAATATATTTTACACCCATTACGATTCATAAAATAGATTGATAGATAGATAGATAGAGAGAGAGAGTGAGAGAGAGATGGATAGATAGATAGATAGATAGATAGATAGATAGATAGATAGATAGATAGATAGATAGATGGATAGATAGGATTTGCTTTTTATGTAAATACTATGAAAAGTTTAGTAAAATAAAAAAAAAGATGGGTGAATAGAATAATTTGATTGTGTTAACATGTAACATAAGTTCTCGGTACATGACAAGTAAAACGATGAGAGTTAAGTGCTACACTGGCCACAGGAATCATGCGATATATCTAAATAGTGAACCAGTTCACACTGTCATAACTAAAGTTAAGATATTCAAAGAAAACAAAATCTAAGAACGAGTAAAGAAAATAATGACATTGACATGAAGACATATGTAGAAAATATACATATTTTGAGCATGAAATTGGATCTACGTACACACAGAATATAGACACACAGACAAATACTTGCATATATATTTGCATGCGTATATGTATGTGTAATTTTATACTCATTTTTTTTTATAATATGTCTCTTTGTGTATATACAAATATATAGTCAGATCGAGAGATAAAACTGCACAATACTTGACACCAAGCCCCACATTTGTTCCCTCCAGTAGTAACTAAGTATATATCTGTGTATGCTCTGAGGCATAATGGATATATATTCATATAGCCACGTAAACTCACAAAGAATGAGGGGGAGAAAGTAATATTCCTGATGTAGATATACTTTACTGATAGGATAACTGAAAGAAATAGTAAGTGCTTATACACGCATATATATATATATATATATATATATATATGGGTATGTGTATATGTACTTATATATGTGTGTGCATTTGTGTCTATGTTTGCCTGGTGCGATAGTATTTTTCTCCTTATATTCTGGTGCGTATGTATGTCTGCGTGTGCGAGAGTATGTGCGTGTGTTTGTGTGTGCGTATGCGTATATGTACTCGTGCTGTGCGATAAAATTCTGAACAAGTTGTTAAAAGGATATTTCGTTTTGTTTCTCTTGTCAGTATTCTTCCTTCAGAGCAATTCCTGTTGGAATTGTTTGGTGCTGCTTTCTATTGGTTAGTGACTGTTCACTGTATACATTCTATCAGAACTACATATCTGTGTAACTTTGTATAAGGTAATTTCAAAGAGGACTTTTAAGTGATAGATTTAAAGGTGACAAAAACGGCATTCAAATTAGAACTCATTTTAGCGATTTCATTACTGTACGTAATCTGAACTGAAATTGAATGTTCAGTGGATACAATATGAATCCGACATAATGTTGAGGTTCGGAAGCAATGGAATGATATTTTCCCATTTATATTTTGTATAAAAAGCCTTCTAAGCCTATCTGGCAAAACTGTTTTCAAAAGTTGGTTCTAGATTTTGAAACATTGCATGTTTCAAACTGTTTCTTTCTTTGTATTGTGCATCATTACCTCTGGCATTAATATCAGAATATTTGAAGGCGGATAGCTGGCAGAATCGTGTAGCACCGCTTGCTAAGTGATTAGCGATATTTCTTACGTTCCGAGTTCAAACTCCGCCGCGGTTAATTTTGCCTTTCTTCCATTTGAGATCGAAGTACCAGTTGAGCACTGGTTTCGATGTAATGGACTTACCGCTTCTCCTAAATTCCTGGGTTTGGGCCAAAATTTGAAACCACTATTAGAATGGTGGAAGGTGCCGATCAGTCAAAATCGTTAGCGCGTCTGAGAAGTAAAAACTCAGCAGCATTTCTGCCGGTTCTTTAGGTTTCGATTTCAAATGCCGTCGAGGTCGACTGAGCCTTTTATCCTTTCGGTATTGATAAAAATTACCAGTTGAATACTGGGGTTAACGTAATCGGCTTACCCCTTCCTCGTAAAACCGCTGGCTTTGTGTCAAAATTCGAAATATTAAAATATTTGGACATTCGATTGGCCGGTAAAGTGAACGGACAAAGTTTCTGGAGTCATGTAGTTGTATACCTTTACATAGAGATTTCAAATCTCACCAATATCTATTTTGCATAGATATGATTAAATAACATATGAGAATTAGATACTATATAATTTTCTTTTTTCCTATGCTACTCGGCTAAATTTCAAGCGTTGTATGATGTTTGCTATAAATATACCTACAGGAATTGATCTTTATTCACATGCAATAATTGACGAATAAATAGTTCAAATTTTCTATGGGTGCAACTTTTATTTCCTCGTTTATGGGAAAATAGTATATTATAGTATAGCTATGGAGGCGCAATGGCCCAGTGGTTACGGCAGCGGACTCGCGGTGGGAAGATCGCGGTTTCGATTCCCAGACCGGGCGTTGTATGTGTTTATTGAGCGAAAACACCTAAAAGCTCTATGAGACTCCGGCAGAGGGTGGTGGTGACCCCCGTTGTACTCTTTCGCCACAACTTTCTCTCACTCTCTCTTCCTGTTTCTCGAGTAACGCTGCGATGGACTGGCGTCCCGTCCACCTGATGGGGACACATACGCTACAGAAACCGGGAAACCGGGCCCATGAGCCTGGCTAGGCTTGAAAAGGCGACGTTTTTATAGTATAGCTATATTCACAAGAATATTTTGTGGAGAGATATGATGAGATCCACCTGTCTAGGTAAGTTGCTGCTATATTTGTTGAGTAACAACTTCAAATCTGATGAACATTTTATAAAATAGATTCGACCTGTTAAAACAAAATGTACTCGTATTTTGCCTGAGCTTTCTAAATCCATGATGGACATCCTGCTTTAAGATGTAAAGCCTTCAAATTTTATTATCTTAAGTAAGGCATATAATTTAGTATCTGGTTATTTCGGTGGTGGTTAGAGTGACTAGGTCAAAACATTTTCTTATTGCTTACTGTTGTTTCTTAGGTTAGACATCTAGTTTGGTAGGTTAATATTTTAGAAGCATCGTCTTAATCACTAAAGTCAATCTTTTTTATTGTCTGTAAAACATGACACGCACTGAAGATGCTTCAAGATGATATTATTAAAACCCAAGGTAAACTCCCCCGGGGTATAAAAGAAATGAATGTTTCTCCCGGCTTTCTTCTTGTAAGCCACAAGGCTGCATTAACGCAGCTGCTCTCCAGCCCGATAATCAATCAGTTTGTAAAAGTAGCTATATTTCATGATCTTCCTCATTGATAAAACATGTCATAAAATGTCCGGAGGACAATGATAACTTGAGCACTCACACATCAATACTAAAACAGTACTTCGCGCATTTTGTTTTTTCAGATGCAGAGAAAAATGCAAACAAAAATAAAGAAACAAAAAATATGAAACAAAAATAAAATGAAAATATTGTAGAGATACAATATTTTTCATACAAATAAGGATTTCGGAGTGAAAAATGAAATAGAAAACAAATAATGAAGGGGAAGGCACGGGGAAGACAGAGGAATACTTCTCAATGAGAAAAATGACTGCGTAGATGACTGTATACATAAATGTATAAGCACATAAACGCACACACACAAATGTAAGTATATGTGATATTTGAATACACAGAAAACAACGTCTTCCCAAAAAATGTAACATGCTCATTTTCATAACATTTTTTTAAAATAATTTTTTTAGAAAAATCAACTTTACACTTCAAAACCGTATTAAGTAATCCTCATAGAATTCCAAATATATATATATATATATATATCTCATGGTGCGATATGAACATTTTAGGTGTTTTTAAAGTCAGGGTTTGACTGCTATTTCGGCATGGTGGTGTCTCTCACCCTCATTTATAGTTATATATATATATATATATATATATATATATATACTCACACACACACATACACGCATATATATATATATATATGTGAGAGAGAGAGATTGAGAGAGTGTGTGTGAGAGAGAGAGTATGTGTGGGAGAGAGAGTGGGTGTGTGTATGCGTAAGTAGGATAGATAGATATGCACATAAATATGTGTATTTATGTGTACATGCTGGGTAGTTACTAAATATATGCTGTAAGAAATGTGTATGTAGATGAAATCACACGCAGTCTTTTTTATAGAACCTAATTTATAAAATTCTGAAGGATGAAAGAATCTTGATAGACCACAAAGCGACTCGATCTAAAGAACGAGGAAACATAAACCAGATTCTATGATGTTTTAACTCGGGCAAAGTTTTAACCTGCTCCAGAGACCCAAACATTTACAAACCCTATAATATACACAGATACATATGTACACTCACACACATTTACACGCACACACATACACGCACAGAGTCAACACAAACTCACAAACATACGCAGGTATATATATATGCATACAAATGCCTGCGCACATACAGTAAATATAATCCTGTTATACTGCAAATGACATTAGTGTAGAAGCAGCCTCTGGGTATTATTGGTCGAATTCCATATTCGCTAAATATCTAATTTGGATGAAGGAGAATATACATATTTGTAATTTATTGCGTGAGGAATTTATTTCAGGATTATTTTCATAAGTATATGTGTGTTCCCGCTTGTGCATAAATATGTATATGTGTACGTGTTTATGATGGATGCGTATCTATAGTGGCTAGTAATCTCTTTTCTTCTATTGTTTATTTTACGTTCCTTCAAAAAATGTATCATGATTATTAGGACAAAACGTTCAATGATATAGAAATCAGATATTTTTCTGCTTCTTATAGTAAGGATTGACTGACCATGTCAAATTAGAAATGTGCTTCAAGCTTCATCTGAGTGACTGAAAATCATGTGATTTCTAAAGCACTCGCCGAATTGGTAGAAAAATTGTCTGCCATCATGATTGCAATGAATGTTATCCATCTAAAATTGCTGCGGTTGCAAGCTCAGAAAACAGATTTAACAATTCAAGGCCACAGCACAGGGTGTTAGAAGGCACATTTTGCAGACAATGATTAACTTCAGAAACATCGTCTTAATAGTTTGCAGCCCTGGACTCGACGTTTCCTACAACCAACATTTGGAAAGGATTAGTTACTAGGAGCCAGAAGGGATAGTTTTATGATGGCAGAGCAAACATTCTTACAGATACATTCTCTATGAAGGATTACGAGCTAAATGAGGACTACGCAGTTTAATTTAGAGAACCAAAGCATTTATTATTTATCAATTAAAATTATTTATATTAAATATTCAGCTTTAATGGTTATTTTTGTCAAGAAGAAAAGCAAGGCAAACGACTTAGAAATTTTAATTGGTTGAAAATTGAATAGAGACATTCTGTGGTAGAAATTCTGATCATTGGTAACTGCAATAACAACTTGGGATATGTTTTTGTCCTCAGCAAAGTATATATTTACTCGTATTTACTTAAGCTTACAGTGACTGATGAAAAGAATTGAAAAGAAAAGCATTCACACATTAGTCAATTTACAATAATGATGTAAATAATTTTTCAGGAAAGCCTTCGGGAAGAACGATATAGTTAATTGGGAAATAACTTAACGCAATGGACTTCTTTTATTGTATTCAGAAATTACTCGTTTATGGGAGTGAATTGTTCGGAGTGGTTCAATGACCAAATGCGTTACGAGATTTTACTACTGAAC
>NC_042998.1:180282829-180292829 GCF_006345805.1 Octopus sinensis
CACAATCTAGCGATCGTAACTTTAATTCCCAGATTGGGTGGTGCGTTGTGCCGTTGAGCAAAACACTTCATCTCGCATTGCTCTGCGATTTCTTCGACATTTGTCACGTGGTACACAGTGCACCCGATCACCCAACATCGATTTATATGGAGAGAGAGCGAGCCAATGTGTGGCACGAACATTTGATCACTATAAACAAATAATTTGTGGAGGTCGTTCGGTATTAGCTAAACGTTCTTACGTCACCTTCGACGAGAGAGTCCATCATCTAATATATATATAGTGAGAATTTACAAACAAAATACAAAAAACAAAAGACAAAGACGGGTGTTTAAACACAAAAACAGATGTATTAGTTTATCGCTAGATAAATGAGAAAGTTTTTTACGTTTCGCGCCAACGCTCTTCGAAAAAAAAGAACACAGAAATAAACAGGGAGAGAAAATAGAAAAAGGTAGTGTGGCTAGCGATCTATCATGGCAAATGCCCAACAGAGGGGTGAAAACTATGCTGAAACAGTCATACTCTTTTCCTTTAGGGAAGCCACTTACAGCATCTAATAATATCAGAGATCTAGCAAACTCAGCTGGTATCGATATAGGACGTATAGCTTCTGGAACCTAAGAACCTTCCGGTCCAGAGAGCAAGGTATCGTCATTCCTCTCTTCTCCTCCTTTGTACGGCCACACATCAAATACTGCTGTCGCCTGTAGTCTCCCCTTACAAAACAAAACATCTGAAACATTGAATCACCCAGAGGTCATTCACTAAAAGAATTAAAGGCACCACTGATCTCAGTTACTGGGACCGCCTGAAAGCATTGAAATTATTCTCTCTAGCGCCGCCGTGAGCGATACATCATTTGCACGATGTGGGGAATATCCTACCAGCGTTGCCCAAAAGACATCAACATTAGCTTCAAAATTCAGCCAAGGATAGGACCACGTGCCATACGTCACCTAACTAATTCAGGAGCACAACACGTAAATACACTGCAACACAATTTCTTTTCCTCAACAGGCCCTGCCCTGTTTAACAATGTCCCGAAACAGGTCAAAGAGGAAAAGAATCTCATTACCTTTAAACGGAATCTGGACAAATTTCTTCAAGGAATATCAGATAAGCCACCTATACCTAGATACAACTCAACAATAACTCCATACTCGAATGAACCTTTACTTATTTAGCTAATCCTATCAGGGGGTGCTATTAAGTTAGACATTGTCTGGACCAATCTTTGGTCGAAACATATATAGATTATCTAAGTTATCCAAGTTATATATATATATATATATATATATATATATATATATATATATACATACATATATGTCTGTATGAGTTAGAGGTTCAGAAACCATCTAAGTGATATTAAATATCCAATATACTACTGGATGTGTACCTACATATTTTTAACCAAGTGCTTACTATTGCATGGCAATATTACAATTGAATACTAGGTATGAGTGGGGGGAAATTGGAAATTTACCCCTAGGAACTATAATGCAAGTAAGAAAATGGAAAGGATATAAAATCCATTTTCTAATTTATATTATATATATATATATATATTACATATTTCAGTCAGTAGATTCTAGTCATATTGGGGCACTCTATTGAAGAACTTTTTAGTCCAAAGAATCGATGTCAGTACTTGTTATTTTTAGAGCCAGGTCTGTCATTCTCTTTTGCCAAACTACTAAGTTATGGGGAGGTAAATTCACCAACGCTGGTTGTCAAGCAGTAGTGAGGGACGAGCACATAGACACACACACATATAGATAAATAGATAGATAGATAGATAGATAGATAGATAGATAGATAGATGATGGACAAATAGATAGATAGATAGATAAATATATGGATAGATAGATAGATAGATAGATAGATAGATAGATAGATAGATAGATAGATAGATAGATAGATAGATAGATAGATAGATAGATAGATAGATAGATAGATAGATAGATATATGATGGACTCTCCTGTCGAAGAAGACATATGAGCGTTCAGCTCTTGCCGAACAGAGGTATTTTCGTATTCTTAAATTTCTCCATTTTAATGGAGTGTGACATCCTGAAAAAAACAAAACACGATGTTTAATCAACTGCCTTCAGTTGAAGCAAGAAATATATCGGAACGGTGGCGATGGCGCCGGACTATTTTGGAATCGTTACTTTGTAATCATTTTGAGAGGATACATTAAGTTAGACTAGACAAGTTTGTTTGTTTTTTTTATTAGCTCACACTCCCCATCAAATCGACGTTGTTTGCACTGTCGATTTGTGTACTGTATACTATGCGTCAGGTGTCGAAGTGATCGCAGAGCGCCATGAGATGAAGTGTTTTGCTCAAGAATGCAACAACGCATCACCCGCTCTAGGAATTGAAACCACGATCTCGCGATAGGTGTAACACTCTAACCACTAAGCCATGCATCCTCACACACACACTCACACACACAGACACACACGCAATTTCAGTTACTTTTCGGGAGTTATATGTAGCTCTTTATATATTGAGTTGAGCTCCTCCCAAGGTCGACCTAGAATTTCACTCTTCTGGATATCGATAAAATGAACAGGCAGTCAAGTACTGTTGTCTATATAATTAAGTGTTTGACTTCTCACCAATTTCCCGTTTTTATACTTATGTATAAAAATAAAAATAACATACATCATTATCATTGCACGACAATTAAATGGAAATCAAGACTACTTCTTTCTCTGTATCTTTTTTTCATCGATCCTAAATTGAGAATGTAACAAGAAGCCACTAATTTGAAAGAGTCGATTGAATCGATACCTGTGGTTAGCGATTACTTATTTCGTCGATTACTGAGGAACAAAAGAGCTTTTTTTAAATAAGCATTTGAACTTTAAACACTGTAACTTTTTTGTTTTGTTCGGTGCGTCACGCAGTTTAGCTTTCATTGCCTTTCTAATGATAATTACTAGTTTGATTTCAGAAGAAAACGCCTGTAGTTTATTTAACTGACACACTTAGTCGGAACGGGTGAAGCGTCCTTGACTCTGTATTGTCAGAGTCTTGGAGAATTTTGGAGTTAATGGAGAAATTTATTACAAAACTGGAAATTGGTCCAAATGTTCGAAACAGACTGAATATTGCTCTCGGCAACCAATGATCAGGTAACGCTATCACATCGGAATGTTAATAATGTGTACCACCCAACCATCAACTATTTCACAACACAAAGTGCTGGACCAAATACCACTCAAGCAACTGCTCCATAGTCCTGCAAAACTATTTCTATTTACCCAGGACGAACGGCACAGCTGACCACTAACGGGATCTGAACTGAGAAAGTAGAGAGACCGAGAAAAAAAGAGAGAAGCGCAACGCATTACCATCTCACCACCTTAAATCCAGCAATCTAGGTCGGTAATTAAAGCAATTTCTTACTTCAACATGGGACCACAAGTAGAAACGATGTAAATATTTTAAGAGTAGTATATTAAACTGTGTAACTGAAATGAATTTCCTTCAATCGGCAACTGAAAGCAAGAATTTGCTTCTGTACTCCCATATTTAGTGACTTCTCACACCAATAAAGGCCTATACACATTAGAAGTCGAGCAAAACTGTTTTAATCTACAGATCCGCATCATATCAAATTCAGCTTTGACATACGTGGAATTTGAACACAGGACGTAAATGTATGCAGAGTGGAATTGTACATAATCTAATTAAGAACGGCTTAAGAATTCTTAGAAATCTGCTGTCTTGTAACCAATGTTAATGCATAACTGTATCATAATCCTCGGAGGTTCCGTTAATTGAAGGATATCTATAATTTGTTAATTGGACTTTTGCCATTTATACACGAATGCAAGCCAACTGGTTTATATTTTAAGATTATATTTGAACGTTAAATATTAAAAGAATCGACATTTGGTTAATAGCATGCCCCATCTTTTACGTTCGCAATTTCTTATCTCCACTTTCTCCTCCATACTCATTTTAACTTTCAAGTAACGATTTTCATTTAGTGTATACATATATAATGAGTAGAATTTTCTATATCGCCGCATGATGTTGATGGAAATTAGTAGTACGATAATACATATTTCATTTTAATGTCCCTAAATCTACCAAAATGTCTTATCCTGATTAGATGTTCCGGTGAACGTAGAAGTGGATGTTCGAGAGAGCTGCATATTATAAATGCAGCCATATTCACATTCAGCAATAAATAATATTGTTCAAATACATAACACGTATCCTAATTTTATTGACACTGAACAGCAAACCATTGTATCTATCACAATAACAGTAGTTATTACCTCGTTTGATATGCAATTTCATATAAAATCATTTCTTCGAAGATGAAGAATGCACCTTCAGTGAGTGGCAACTATCTCAACCATGTGTGTGTGTGTGCGTGTGCGTAGGAGGGTGAGTGTTTGTATGCTTCCTTGTATGGGTGTATGCATTTGTTTGTGTGCAAATATATAAATATATACATAAGTACATACATACTGTATGGAGGACAATGAACAATACTTATGATAAGCAATACATATTTATTAACATATTGGGATTTTGAACTTCACAGCTCTTTTATTCATGGTCTATATCTGCAGGGGACAATAATAAAATAGAATGTTTTGTCATTCTAACTCCTTAGCTGACATTTTGTAGGTACCTGGTTTGTAATTCTTGTCAATAATTGAAATTCTTTTGTGTTTCTTGAACAATGAGATTTTTGGTCAGTGTATGTTACCTGTCTATCCCTGATGTCTTTATGATCTCAGCAAACTCTCGTGGCACCTCATAAATTTTAATCTAGTTGAAGAGTATAGTTATGTAGTAATTCTTGTGTCGTGGTCTGCATTTCAAAACTAACCTACTACTCCTTTTTTAAGTACTTATTTAGGCTTATCAATACTTACGAAATCCTGTGTAATTGCAATATATACTGACCAGACAGACTGTCGCATAATCTTTTCATCCACGTAGCGGTAAGGTTTGGAATATTGTATAACAATTGTACATGAACCGGATTTGGCGATGATTTCATGTTAAGAAAGAAATATCCAGGTAAGAAACAGTGAAGTCTTATAAGTAATCTCATTCTAAGCAGCAACGAGCTTTGCTGGAGTATTTAAATGAAGGCTACTAATTCTGCGTAAATGAACTGCTTCGATTAATAAGCTGACCGAATAAGATAATAATACTGTTGAAATGTCATCATCCTTCATCGAAAAATATAATTCTGATTGGTACTGATAGTTATGATGGTGGAAATAATGGCTGGCGAAGGATGCGAAATATCCTGTTGCTTTCTGAAATAGATGATTTTAATTCAATGGGATTACGCGTGTGTATTAGAATAAGCTATTTAATCATGCATCTGAACAATCTGTGAGATAAAAGCGGAAAATTGTTGCTGGTAGGGAAAACACAATTGATATATTCACGAACTACGCATAAGGAAACTAATCAATACAACTGATGCTATCGTAAAGCAGACCAGCATTTATCTTCGAGTTTTCTGCCTGATAAGCATAACGTTTACATGAATATATTTGCTAACCTTATAATCCAAATAAAATAAATTTTTACTGAGCGAACCAGACCTTTGGCTTCTTGATACCTGCCATAATGAAAATACTCTATGAATGATAAATGTATACAATTGAGAATATATTTCAAACTAATGACTAGATAATTTATTCCTTAGCTACCGTGTCGTGATATTATAATGTCAAATGATGCAGTGCATTTTCAGACCCGCTGCTTTGGACAGTGTTAAAGAAATAGGACTCATACATTAGCTGTAATTTCAGATACTCTTTTACTCTTTTACTTGCTTCAGCCATTTGACTGCGGCCATGCTGGAGCACCTCCTTTAGTCGAGCAAATAGACCCCAGGACTTATTCTTTGGATGCCTAGTACTTATTCTATCGGACTCTTTTACCGAACTGCTAAGTTAGGGGGACGTAAACACACCAGCATCGGTTGTCAAGCGATGTTGGGGAGACAAACACAGACACACAATCATATACACACACACATATATATATACATATATATGACGGGCTTCTTTCAGTTACTGTCTACCAAATCTACTTACGAGGCTTTGGTCGGCCCGAGGCTATAGAAGATACTTGCCCAAGTTGCCACGCAGTGGGAATGAACCCGGAACCATGTGGTTGGTAAGCAAGCTACTTACCACACAACCACTCCTGCGCCTTAAAGAGTCAGCAGAAGTTCTCCATTGCCTTCTGTCGGATTCTGAGACTCGAACCCGCGATCCCTCGACCGCGAGTCCGCTGCTCTAACCACTAGGCAATGCGTCTAAAGTTTTTAGACGATAATAAACTCACGATGTATTTAGGTTCAGATCTGCTGCAGTAATTTGTGTGTGTAGGATGGTATAGTGTGTGTGTGTGTTGGGAATGGGTAGTGTTTGTGTGTGTGAATGTGTGCGTGTGTGTGGTCTTGAGCAGATCTAAGTAGTATATCTTATCTAATCTGTTTAGAATAGATAGTAGATTCGCAAATATACTTTAGCTTGTCCACATAGATAATCCCCATATCCTGAATAGTTTATCAAAAAACATTCTTCACCCTATATGAATAACCCTCACCAGCAGTTTTAGATTTCCTGGCGCGCGCGCAGATTTGTACGTATATATATATGTATGTATTTACAGATACTTACGCGCGCGCGCGTGAGAGAGAGAGAGAGAGAGAGAGAGAGAAAGAGAAAGAGATGCTTGTGCTAGGCAGTGTATATTATTTTCTTTTCTAAGCCAAACATCAAGTAAGTCTTTGAACCACTGTTTTGTTTTGCGACATGTTCGATAGCTATTGGCAGACATACCAGAGACGAATGTTTTTCCTTTACTTGCTTTGCTTCAGTCACGGGACTGCAGCCATGCTGGTGCAACGCTTTGTAGAGTTAGGCAGACGAACCAACCCCTGCAATTATTTTAAGTCATGTACTTAGTCATTTAGTCGGCTAATTTGTTGATTCATTGAGTTGTGCTAACTTAACATCAACAAACCAACACTTATTCTCAATCCGTGGTGGGACACACAAACACAAACACAAACACAAAATCATACACAAATACACACACACACACACACGTACAACGGACTTCCACACAGTTTCGTTCTGCCAAATTCACACAGTCGGTATTAGTCAGCCTGGGGCTATTGTAGAAGACAGTTACTCAAGTTACCAGAAACTACGTCATCGCCAAGCGAAATTCTCAACCACATAGCCATATCTGCGACTACGACAAATTGTTGAATGATGTTCAACATACCATCTATAATGAGTGATACTCCGAATAGCAGCAACCATACAAAACGAACGTAGAGAAAATTAGAACCAGGCAAAACATGCTGGCATATATCATAGACATTGACTCAAGCTGCAGTAATTGAATTATATCCATTTCATTCATGATAATCAATGAAGCAGAAAAATAATACGAGTACCATTCCATTTAATCTCATGTTTTACTCAGTTTTTATTTTATTTTAATCTCACAAAGGTCAGCCTAGTCACACGTAGGTCACAGAGCGATAAACTAAAAACCAGATACTGGTCATATTTCTATTTGGATAGTAGAGCCCTAACATGGCCACACACCACTGGCTGAAATTACCAAAATAATAAAACACTGAATCTAATTGAGTTGTATAAATATGCTACTTTTCTGAATAAAATAAAATCAATATTTATTATATTAGTTTTATTTCAATTTTCTGTTATTCAAGCTGGGATTTTGGTTAATAAAGATGGAGTTATCCCAAATTTAATAATGTTAAAGGAATGTAGAATGCATAACACTATTAAATTACAATAGATATTGTACAAGTTACAATACAAAAGCACATCAGACGTTATATGTATATATATATATATATATAATATATATATATATATGTATAAAGAGAGAGAGAGACAGACAGACAGACAGACAGACAGACAGACAGACAGACAGACAGACAGACAGACAGACAGACAGACAGACAGACAGACAGACTGACAGGCAGACAGACAGACAGACAGACAGACAGACAGACAGACACAGACAGAGATATGTAATGAACATGTTTATATACGTACATATATGATATGAGCACATTGTTCGCAAAACAGTCTCCAAAATTTTTATGTTCTAGGACGAGGATGATAGTGATGATGACAGCAGCAACAACAAAAGCAGCAAGGAGAAGTAGAAGAAGAAAAAAACAACAACAACGACAACAACTACAATAATATTTAATGTATTAAAGGCGCGCACTGAATAAAAGGAGTAAATACAACCACTATGTTTTTGTTCGTGGTCTGCTCTATAATTCTTGCGTAATTCAACTGATTTCATTTACTCATTCGAATCTTTTACGCAAGTAGTGTTCTTTAAAAACTTAGAAAGGTCACACAGTTTCACTTCCTGTCACCAACAAATTCACCGCTTTATGTCCAACTAATTAATATTTAATTACAATATTATCATTTAAATTCTTGGTGAAATTAATTTGTTAGTATTTAGAGTATCGGCCTGTAGGCGATTATTAATAGCTGCATTTGTACTTCATGCGTTAGTATTTAGTATACGCTATAATTAAAACTGTAATTCTGATTACAAGATTACGTTTTAGAATTCTTAAAACTTCAGTTTGTTAAATCTTTCTTCAAAATTTGCATTCGCTGAAAGTTTGGTTGCTGTTTATAGATGTAAAGCTAAATAACTTATATAAATACAGAAAATTTCCCCGTAATACTTGGAATAATTAACAGCGATAAGAGAACTGAGATTATGAATGAAGATTTGATAAATCCGTTTATGCTGTATTATATATATATATATATATATATATCAACGTAAAGGTAAAAATGTTTGAATAGCGAAAACTTCATCGAATTAGGGTACGACTTGCGTAGTTATTTCAATTGCATTTGCAAATTATTAATGTTTTTGCAATAGCCAGTTATTTCTTTGGAGAAAAAGAACAGCTTGTCTACGTTGATGTCACTCTTGCCATCAATATTAGTGACTTCAACAGCGTGGTCTAGAATACGAGATTTTCACGGTGGAGTAAGATGGGTAACCATCCTTCAAGATTTACTTCATTTCGCATGAATTTCCACTGCCTTGAAAAAAGAGGAAATTCATGACCGCCCGTACTTTAATTTTACCAAAATCCACTGTAGGAGCTGCCATCATGCATTAAATCTGCAAAAAAAAAAGATATATTGATGCCGTCATGATTTTTGGCTTATTTCCTCCGAAATATTTGTCCTAATTTCCTTGTAAAGGTAACAGCTCTACCCTTCGCATTACGCTTAAAGCTAGGAATTTTTCAGCACTCCCCGATTTCCTATCTACGCTATAAAAAACTGGAACACACTGAACCATGATGTAGCTGAGCTGGACGGGCCATGATCATCCTTATGACTTGTAAGAAAGAACTGTTAAAAATACAAGCCGTGAAAAACGTTTTATACAACTCAGTGGAAATTACTGGAAAGAAACACCAGATGAAATGAACTGAGAATCTAGTGCTAATATCATCTAGAAGCAGCTATTATACAATTTATCGGTACGTAACAGTAGTCTTCCAGAAAGCTACACATGATGTCACTCCTCGGCAGAATTACTTGTAAATAAAAGTTTACTGTCATACAAATATAGTGAACTTAGAAATCAATTATTCTTTAATTGATTTAATTTACATATGTGTGTGTGTGTGTGTGTGTGTGTATACACACATACACAAACACATAATATATATATATATAAAGAGAGAGAGAGAGCAATAAGAAAATGAAGGGGATGAATAAGTGGTTCATGAACCACCTATTGATCCCCTCCATTTTCTTATTGCTATATAAATTAATGGTAAAATATCTCTTTACCTTCAGCCATTTAGTATACTAGGTAATGTAATTTCAATGCAATAAAAAGCACTTGCGTATTAATAATTGGGTATTCTACCAGTAGTATATTGAAT
>NC_042998.1:180297829-180317829 GCF_006345805.1 Octopus sinensis
AATAATAAATAAATAACTATATGTAAGTTATGCTTTATATTTAAATACATTATCAATTTTTACCAACGCATGTATATTTATACTTATGTGCGTGTATGTGTCTGTCAGTCAGTCTATCTGTTTGTCAGTTTGTCTCTATTTATGTATATCTGTATGTATGTATGTATGTATGCATGTATGTATGTGTGTATGTATGTATGTATATATATATATATATAATATATATATATATATATATATATATACGGTCTCATAAAATTAAAAGGCCAATAAAAGAAAATGGAGAAGAAAAATTTTAAAAATGAAAAATATACCTATAAGAGTATAAAAGGAACCGCCTCAACCAACTATAGTATATAGTGGTCTCCCTACACAAAACAAAATATTATGAGAATTGAAGCTCCCCAAAGGTCAATCACAAAAAAGATAGATGGCATGTCAGACCTTGACTACTGGGGTAGACTAGAGAAGCTGAAATTGTATTCACTCCAACGACGCCGTGAACGCTACATTATCTGTATGATGTGGAAAATATTCCACCAGCACTGTCCGAATGATGTTGGCATCACCTTCAAAATGCATCCAAGACTTGGACCACGTGCCATCCGTCCACAACAAAAATCTAAATCGCATCACATAACGACAATACGGCACAACTATTTCACCTCAATTGGACCTGCTCTCTTCAACATTACACCAGGGCACGTCAAAAAAGAAACTGACCACACAAAATTCAAGAAGTCTTTGGACAAATTCCTTCAAACAGTACCGGACAAACCACCCACACCCGGATATGTCTCCGCAAACAATAACTCTCTGCTCGAATGGGCCTTGGTGCCCAAATCCTGAACTGAAAGACTTCACCAGGTGGTGCTATTAAGTTAGACATGGCCTGGGCCAATACTGGCCAAAACCTTTCTAAGTTATTCTAAGTTATATATATATATATATATATATATATATATATATATATATATATATATTAACCACCACTACCACCACCACCCCACCACCACCAGTACCACCACAACTAACACTGCCACCACCACCACCACCACCACCACAACCACCACCACTACAACCACCACTACCACCACTACCACCACCACCACCACCATATCAAAATGAAATTAGAACAAATCATTCGTCCTTCTTCCAGATATTGAAAATGGCTTCAAAAGTAAAATTAATAGAGTGGCTATCTAATGATTAAAAACAAAAAACAAATGGTGAGTCAGTAATCAATGAAAACTTATACTCAGAAAGGATTAACTCCCAGTGAAGAAAACAATCAATGTGTAAAAAGATAAAGAGAATCATCCTGCGAAACACAAAGACGTAAATTTTAATCTCTCTATATAAAATTTTAATTCACAACCACTCACATAGTATAATATTCATGATAAGATTCCTATGACATTTTCTTCAACCACTGATTGAGCAAAATGTTAGGCGAAATAGAAATCATGAATTTTAGAATGCATTTGAGTCTACTCATATAGCGTATCTCAACTTATTTCGGTAATTGGTTCCGAGATATGAGGCGTAAGTTGAAAAACGCGCTCCCAGTGAATTATCGTCCATCCTCAGTAACCTTACATATCATGAAAATATTTGAGAGTGTTGAGATGAAAAATAACTGCTTTCCTAGAGAAAAAAAGTCATCTAGATCCCAGCCAGCACGGTTTTCGAGGTGGCAGGGATTACCTGACACATCTACAATAATTTGACGAGATTTTAAAGACACTCTTCTCCACGTTTACAAGGTCTCACCTCGAATACTGCTACCCAATGTGTCCCCATACACAAAGCAAGATATAATGAAGATTGAAGAACCGCAGAGATCAATCACCAAAAACAAAGAAAAAAAGGCATGACAGGCCTAGTCTATTAGGCTTGCCTGGAAAACTGAAACTTTGTTATCTCCAACACTGCCATGAGCGCTATATTAATTGTACACTGCAGAAAATAGTCCATATTTTCCTCTTATAGTAAACTTGACTCTTACTCTTCTCGGTTGTTTAAATGATACGGACCTAAACTCCTGTGAGTACCTATCTATAGTTTCGTTGCATAATCTCAATTATAAAATATCTCGTTTAGATAAACTACATTTCTGCTCCCTGTCTCATGTAAGTTTATCAGCTGTAAAGCTTTTGCATTTGGTAATAACTATATAATCCATATATTTAAGAGCCTTGTGGTGGTGGTGGTTGTGGTGGTGGTGGTGGTAGTGGTGGTGGTGGTTGTGGTGGTGGTGGTGGTGGTGGTGGTGGTTGTGGTGGTGGTGGTGGTGGTGGTGATGGTGGTGGTGGTGGTGGTGGTGTTAGTGGTGGTGGTGGTGGTGGTGGTGGTGGTGGTGGTGGTGGTGGTGGTTGTGGTGGTGGTGGTGTTGATGGTAGTGGTGGTTGTGGTAATATTGCTACTGTTCATATTGACTTGAGGCAATCGACTTTTCTCCTCATCATCATTCACATGCGCAACAGCCTACCTTAACAATCGTCATTCCACTTTTCACAATTGAGGCAGCATCAGTATCATTTCTGGTAGACCGCGCACTCTTAAAGATGAATAAAAAATAGAACCTCATCTGGAGGCAACGTTGCTTTCGATTTTTATCCTTCTGGGGGTCAATATAATTATTGAAATACATGGCTAGAAACAATCGAATACACTTCCTACCTACCACCGTAATTTGTGCATTTCATGGTAATTTTATGATAGTTCTACTTGTCACTCAGTTACTTAGCCCGGCCATAATGTTTCCACGTGATTAGTTGAGAGGAAGGGGAGGGGAAGAGAAGAGGTGGTGATGAGTGAAATGTGCAAATTTTTAAACTAAGTTTTTTCTTCTTCCATTACTTAGCCCGTTTACAACGCTTCACGTGATTAGTTGAAGGGAAAGGCTAAGAAAGAAAGAAAAAGGAGAGGTAAAAAGAGGGTAAGGCGAAGAGTGAGAAGGAAAGAGGGAGAGTGTTGTGTATTAAGTATATAAAATTGAGCATAAAGTGTATATATAAAGTGCATTAAGTAATCATCGTATTCCAATTTTCTTCACTTTTCAATGATTAGCAGATGAGCGACTCACTTTTGATAAAGACACAACACAGGCTACGCTTTCAGGCTTTTGGATAAAGTTTTCTATCGTTAATTCAGTGAAAGTCGTTATTAAGTTAGTTGTTTAGTCGGTGAAATGATAGCACTGTTAGAGCGGTCATCAGTATACTTTGCAGTCACTACTCCTTACCTTCCACGTTCAAATTCATCCACAGACAACTATACTATTAATCCTTTAGAGTGAAGGGAAAGAAACAGTAGTATACTGATTTCTAAACTTCTACAATAAATTCACGTTTACTAAATGTTGGCATTAGGCCAGCAAGTTCGAGGCAGCTGGAGTAAGGAATTTAGATCACAGGTACTTATTTTATCGACCTCGAAAGGATGAAAGGCAAAGTCGACCTCGACGGAATCTGAACTCAGACGGTCGAAATGCTGTCAAGCATTTTCCCCGGCGTGCTAACGATTCTGCCAGCTCGTAGCCTTATTTATTAGTAATATTGATGTGTTTTTTTTCAGTGTGAGGTTTCACTGCATAACTATGTGGCAGCACTACTATGTAACACAGGGATGTAATGTATTATTATTTTGAGAATAGTGAGGTGTTACATCTAATTTGTTGAGTTTGTCTTCTGTTTTGTTTCAGTGTTGGTCTTGTTTATTGTGAATGGTTAGATTTGGAATACGAATATGGAATATTTGTATGTAATTAACACGACATCTTGAAATTGCGTTATTTCACGAAGGTTGTATTATTTACGGCAGACGTAAAATCCAGAGTCCAAGGGCTAGAATCCGCAGAAATGGTAATGATGAATGCAAGAGCCTTTGTTGGATGACTATAACTTTGGTTGCTCGTGACAACCAAAGTTATAGTTTGAGCCACGGAAAGAAACCGAAGTGGGGAAACACCTTACATTTGGAGATAAAATTTAAGGGAGCACTATACCGCGTCAACATTATCGACCTCACAGTAACCAAAACGTTTGCGACCCTACATGAATATATGCAAAATTTAATGTGACAATTGTATCTACTGAGTTGAGTTTGTTTCGAATGTTAGTTGTGAACAGTGGGATGTTAAAATTGTGTCCTGTTTTGTCCAGCATCTTTTGCCTTATAGCTAATTCACAAATTACTATTGTTATTGATTTTACTCTCATTTCCTCTATACTGGTTATTTCATTCCTATGTTCTTGAACAATGATAGCTTTGCGTTTTCTTTCGAGCGATGTCTGTGTCGGAAATAATCGAGATGCCTAGAAGAGAATATGTTTTGTTGATTTTTTTTCTACTTTCTTTCATGTACCAGAATATTGGAGCCATGTCATTCTTACATACTGATTTGGTGCATCGTATACTACTTGTTTAAGGATTTTGTGTAGAAGTGCTTACAACGTAGTTACATATCTACTCATGTATCTATTCATGTATCTACATACCTGTTCATGTTTGTAGATATATTCAGAGTTTACAAGAAATAGATTGCTTCTGTATGTAGATTCCATATTGGCCTCTTACTTTATTGTTGCAGTTTTGTTTTTGCTAGTCAATAACCTTGCACAACTAAAATTAAACGTTCCGTTTCTGCCATTCGCCCAGAACTTTTACACCTTTGTGTCATTTCACATAGACTCCTTTCGTTTCATTCAGCTTTGCAGGATACATATAATAGAAGGTTGATTTTTTTTTTTTTTTGCCGTTGCGATGTCTTTGGGCTGTTTTGATTTGCTTCCCCCTTATTTTTTATGTCGCATGTTTTTTTAAAAACTTTTTGCTGCATTTTTTAACCTACAAATTTTCGTTAGTTTATCTGATTACTGTAATGATTCCTTATATCTGTAGAATCTCTTTCCATATTACCTTATTATAACTTATCTGATTACGACTTCTCCCTACTAAGTTTTTTTCTAGACTCATTTGTTACTTGTAATCATATTCAATGTTTCACACATTCTTCTTGCGCTCCTGCTAAATATACTCTAATTGACTGAGGATAATCGGTTCATAATGCATTGAGTATTTTCTTTGAAACACTATCCAGGTTATGCAGCAGTTCATCTTATTTTCAAAATATTACATTCAATATGGCTCCGATAGTAACAACCTTCGTCTGACACTGAGTCCAATTTTATTTCATATTAGTCAAGCATTTTTGTAGTATTTTTTCCATTGTCTATTCATCTAAATATTTTCTGTTTTAATTAAACTGTTTATCTTTAGTAATTGCGTAAAACCGGTTGCTATAGCTTCATATTAATTATATCCTTTAACCAAAACCTGGGTATTTTATCAATACCCCTGCTCCAATTAATAGCAGTTTTGAATAGTTTTCTAAACTGCCACGTAATATCTTGAGTCATATTTGAGGCGTTATTGGATGTTACCCTCTCAGTGTGCATATTAATTATGTTGTATATTTTAGTTGTTATATTCTTCAAATATAATGCCTCTTATAACGTATTTCTTTTGTCGGTATATCTGCCGTTTTACGAGTTTTGTTGAGAGGATTTTTGCTCGACTATTTCTCTCGGGGTCTAGATTTGCTTTGCTCGTTTTCTTTTTGATCCTGTATAGTATATTTTCTTTCGGTAGATATTCAATGGGCTTGTAACGCATGTGACTCAATTTATTAGGGGGAAATCTAATTTCAGTTGGTATTACAATGACAACCGAGTAAATTGTTATTAACATTTGTCGAACTCACCCGGATGGCTAGTGTTCAATTTTATTGTATTTACACACTTATTTCGAAAACCTATTTTCTAATTCAATAACATAATTAAAAGTAAATATCGCATTTCTCTATTAAAAAGGACACACACACGTGTACATATATACATATATATTTAATACATCATACAGTTCAATAGCTCATAAATACATTAATATTTCTATGAGTATCTGTTTGATTTTCTAGGAGGGCCTGGTTATATTAGACTCTTCGTTTGTTCGGAGCTTGTGAAGCTGTTTCTATTGATCAATGATGATTCATTTTATTATGGACAGTTTTCCTCTTTTTTTTTCTCTTAAATTTTCTTCGTTACTGCTCGTTCTAATTTCGTGGGTGTTAGTACTCCATTGGTTATTATTGGAAAACGGAAGGGGGTAAGTTGGTAGAAACGTTAGCACGCCAGACAACATGCTTAGCGGAATTTTGTGCGTCTTTACGTTCTGAGTTCAAATTCCGCCGCGGTTAAATTTGCTTTTCATCCTTTCAGGGTTGATAAAATTATGTACCAGTCAGGTACTGGAGACGATAACATTGACTAGTCCCCGCGCCACCACCAACGCAAATTTTCAGGCTTTGTTTCTATAGTAAAATAGAATTATTGGAAAATGTTGATTACATTTTATTTATGTGGAATTTACGTTGTTCAACAACTTTATTTTGATGTAGGTATTTTCCTTATGTGTTTGTTTGCCTTCTTTTTGTTTTCATATTTATACTTTACTTGTATGATCGATCATGCAGTTAAACAAGGGAGCTGAAATTTAACATTTAGCAATGTCCATACAATAACATACAATCTTTTTATTTGTTTATCGCCTTGACTACATCTATAAAGTGTGTAGGCACAGATGGAAAGTGAAAACGTTCGTGTTACTTACTAGCGATTTGGTGTTTGCTTTCCCAAAGTATTCGTCCATATCATGTGATATACAATATCAGAGTCTGGCACTAATTAGAAGGTCCTCTTCAAGGCACCCTATCGATTAACAGTAGAGATGTGTCTCAATGTATTCTGTAGCACTCTCATTTTCTTATTTTCTTGGTTTATTGAGGAATTTTTGTTTCCTGCCTAGCTTTTCCCTTCTCCTTAGACGATACTGCATGGGCTGTGCGTACACATTGAACATGTGCACGATAAGTATGCAGTCAGTTCTAAAATAAGTATAATATACAACCTGGCTTTTACTACTATTCGCTTGTCACACTTCCTGATAAGGACTCATTCGATATCTTACAAGTGCTTAGTTAACTCTAAGGGATCTTTACTTTTTGACCTACAGATTTAAAAAAATATTTTTTTGTAGCTAAACACTTTCAAACAGCGGACCCTGGTAGAATGTGTCATATAAATCATGTTTTACTCTTAGCCTTTTTGAGAAAAACTTATATTTACGAAGTAATTTCACGTCAAAGTAGTCCTATTTCGGTAACCAATCAATGACGTGTATTCAGCAGAAATATTGTTTCCGCAACGAGTAGGCTATATCGAAATGTTTGATCTGTAGTCAGTGCAATGGTTACAAGGGTACTCTCAATATCGGCGAGCTGGCAGAGACGTTAGCACGCCGGGCGAAATGCGTATTCGTATTTCTTCTGCCGTTACGTTCTGAGTTCAAATTCTGCCGAGGTCAACTTTGCCTTTCATCCTTTCGATAAATTAAGTACCAGTTACGCACTGGAGTCGATATAATCGACTTAATCCATTTGTCTGTCCTTGTTTGTCCCCTCTGTGTTTAGCCCCTTGTGGGTAGTAAAGAAATGGGTACTCTCAACGTCTCCCTAAAAGTCCGCAACAATATAGACATAACACCTAGTCAAACCAAGAAGAGACAAGCAAAGTTGCCGGAGTATCACATTGTACTTCATGCTTAAATTGAACTCAGTTATTTCCAGACACGCCATGTCGTTCCTCAGAGTTACCAATGTGACATGTCCAACGCTATATATGAATGAACTAAAAATAACTCCATATATCAATTGCCTACGGAATTTTCTGTCTACTATTTTGGCAGATATTAAGTGGTTTTCTACATTTGTTTATAACCTTATAAGTTTTACGAACCTAGACGTCTAATATTATATTTATTGTTTTCAAACGTTTATTTAGCGTGAAAGGTATTTTCTAATTCGCGATCATAATTAAAAGTAAATATTACATTTTATCTATTTATAATAATCTATCATTTCAAAACATATATGCATGTATGTATGTATGTATGTATGTGTATATGTATGTATGTATGTATGTATGTATGTATGTATGTATGTATGTATGTATGTATGTATGTGTATGTATGTATGTATGTATGTATTATGTATGTATGCATGCATGCGTGCTTTCGATATTAGCACATACATAAGAATACACTTGTATGTATTTGTGCATACATTTATGTGTCTTTGTGTGTGTTTGTATATATTCAATACAAGATGCCTTTCATGAAATCATTAATACATTAATAACTCCATTAATGTTTATATTTGAATACGTTACGTATTCTTTTTTCATTCCGAGATTGGGTTTAAGTGAAGGATATTTGTTCGCAAATGTTCGAATGTATACTACGTAGTATTTTATAATTGCCGAGTTGAGAATCTGTGCAAATTATATTATATACAAAATATACATTTATCTGTTCTGACAAGGAAGTAGAGATAATTGTATTGTAAACGAAGTAGAGATTATAGTGTTGAAACACATATAGGGAATTCATTCCATCGCCTCTCACACTTACACGCAGTTACACTCGAGTATGTGTCTGCTGTTATTCAGATGATATCATCAAATATGGCGGAAAATCGCTTCTTGAAAAGTCGTTAGCAAGACCAGTTTTCATGGATCAAAGCTGCTTACGTGACTGAATTTGTTGCTGTCCGCAGATTTAGTGTACATTAATAGAGTATTATAGAAGAAGCAACAAAGGATTTCTACCTTCGGGAGCAATTTCTCTGTACGCTGATAGGGACTTGTCAAAGTTATGTTTTAGACCAGTGGTTCCCAACCGATTTTTGGCCATGTCCCACTGAATCATTACTAACATCCTGATGACCCCTTGTGATATTTAATTTTTGTTATTCAAATAATAATGTTTACAATATTACCCGGAAACAAAATTTTAAAAAATTGTGCAACGGATAAAAAAAAAAAACATGTGTAGGAAACGAATATAAAAACAATGCGCGGAAAACAATGGGAGCGTGTGGACTTCGGAAAATTCACAAGATCCGAGTTTTTCCTCCATGACTTTTAGGAAAATGTTTTTTTTTAAAGGAAATTTTATTAAAAAAATACCCTTCAACCGGCATAGATTGCGATTATAAAGAAATTTGTGGGAAAATCTTTTCCGAGGTTTCAGGAGAGGACTTAGGAAAATTCAGAAGATACGAGTTTTTCGCCCATAAATTGGCGATAGTTCATCGTGGATAGCGGGTATAAATCCAGATTTTAAATATCCCTCTGAATATTGACGAACTTTTTTTACTTGCACTACTCATTTTATGTATTTTTGAATCGGCATAACAACAGATTTCTGCACCCCCGACTTTGGACGATCATAACATTCAGAAAAATGGATATTTTTTTTAATACAACAATTGGGGAATATTTTTGAGAACTGTTTCCCACTCGGGGGCGTTTCTGAACAAGACCTCCATATTTGTTTCATTTTCTCCGTTTTGTGCATTTGTGCATCCATAAATTTCTACTGAAGCAACAAACAGACAAATGAAGCCCTCAGAAGAAAACTCGTTATGCTAAAAATAACAGCTAAAGTTCTGGTACACAGAAATATGTTATGACGACTTATCTGTTGCATACGATTTTTTTTCACTTTAATAAAATTCCCAGGTAAACGTTTCTAATAGAATGGCAGAAGACACCAGAAGCAAAAATAAGGAATATACAGTTAAATATAGAAGGAATATAAGTTATATAAGTTAAATATAGAAGTGTAAGGAATAATTTGTTACATAATCTCTATAATAAACATAATACTGAATGGAATAACTCCCCGTTTGAACTTTTTTAATTACATGTGCATGTGCATGTGTGTGTGTGTGTGTGTGTGTGTGTGTGTGTGTTTTGGTAGAAATCTACGGATGCACAAACGCACAAAACGGAGAAAATGAAACAAATATGGACGACTTGTTCAGAATTACCCGCAAGTGGGGAACAGTTCTCAAAAATAGCCCCCAAGTGTTTCGTCCACTAAAAAAAAAAAAAATCCCATGTCCTCGGAATCTACATAGTCCGAGCTATATTTGTAGAGAATTTCATTAAAAATATCAAAGTTGAAGACGAATTGAAGTGGACTGCGGTGAATCTTCCGAAATACCCCACCCAACCCCTTCTAAAACACTTTCTCCACCCAAATTTTGTATGTTCGGAATCTACATACTATAGCACATATGCGTGAACAATTTCATTAAAAATATCCATTTTTCTGAAAGTTATGACCATCCAAAGTCGGGGGGGGGCGTAGAAATCTGTAGTTATGCCTTTGAATCAAACATGAAGAGATTTTCAGTTCAAGCAAATTTTTTCAAAACGATTTCAGTATATAAACTTTCGGAAAATATGCTCAAAAAGAAACAAAAAATATTGCGTGAATCTTCTCAGCTGCAAAAAACACCTTTATATCAATGATGGAAGATTTTTTCTTAGCTTTTTGTAGAATTCACAAACTGACTGGGGAGAAAAAAATGACCTTCATTTCTGTTCATATATACGTGTGTGTATGTGTGCGTTACCAGTACCAAAAATCTCTCTATCTATCTATCCGTTTCTCTCTCTCTCTCCTCTCTCTTTCTCTCTCCTCTCTCTTTCTCTCTCCTCTCTCTTTCTCTCTCTGCCTCTTACGCTTCCTTCAATGACGCTACCCCATACTGCCACTCCATTTCAACCCATTTCAAGCCATTCAATTCTTTCATCCCTCACCCCAACGCCATTTATTGCCCTATCAACACTCTGCAGCACCACATCTTTCTTGTATACCTAGATCTTTTGTCACCAGAGGTAATAGAGTCAATACTCTTAGAAGCACCCGCACACAAGTCTGCCTCCAGTTTATTTCTCCATAGAGAATTAAGATGGCATTATTCCTTTCAGTACTGACCAGTTCTATACTACATACACACGCGTGCACACACACATGCACGTACACGTTTGTACTTACCAATATGTTTTCACATAATCGAAGAAAATAATCTCTTTTTGTGACATCAGATGTATAAGATGAAAACGACCTGTTGTCTCTAAAGTATCCAAAATTTGATAAAATTGTCTATAGGCGCAGGAGTGGCTTTGTGGTAAGTAGCTTGCTTACCAACCACAAGGTTCCACAAGCGCATTCCAGACATCAGTTCTATGGCATTGAAAATAATATACAGTGTACATATTAACACAATTTAGTGTCTAGGCCTCCACGTCTCCAAGTGTCTGGATTTCAGACAGAAATTTATCGTCTCTTATCTAGATATTAAGATCACGATAAAAGCATGGAAGTCACTCATATTGGAAGATTCCTACAGGGTCAAAAGTACGGTGATTCCTTGGTAGACACCTCCATTGAAAGCTACGGTAGGGATAAGGTGTCGGATAGTGTGTGGTTGTCTATTCTAGACAGACAACAACACGAAAGCCTGTAATATAGAAGCTATATCAAACTTTTTCTAGAAATCCTTTCATAATTTTGTACGGACTCGTATTGTGACGTACCATGTACATTGACTCTTACGCCAAGCAAACTGTACCAACGAGGAGACATCTACTTCGCACACTGAGTAGATATTTCATTTGGTCGTCCTCCATTCCAAATTACTCAACTACATCGCATCGCAATAATTTATTAATGAATATATTAACGAAAATCTATGGATAATTACTGTGAAACACACGTGTGTGCGCACGCGTTTGCGTGTATCTGTACTCTCGCACACATGTCATCAGCTAATACTTTAATACAATACAATTCCAAACATACAAAAGTATTGCATGTTAATAACATTTTGCTTTAGACTATTATTGTTTTGTTTTTTTTATCAGTGTTTTTGTTTCCTATTGGTTTCTCAAATCCAAGCTGAAAATGAAGACATTGCATTCTTCTCCCGCGAGATCGAAAGTAAAAATTCTGTTTCTGTTGCATGATGTTTAGTTGGCGCCATAGTGATAAATGCAAGTATCGAATTTCAACATTTGATTTCCCTTGAATTTCCTTTCCTTCGTTCTTCTGACATTTTCATGTCAGACATTTCAAATTATTTTGTCATATTTTGACCTAGAGGAATATGATTAGTGAAAGAATTCGTTTCTATAACTGCAAATACGCTAGCGGAGGCTATGTTAGATGAAAAATATTAGCTCTACCTTTGAAATTCAGATTAGAAGTTCGATATGTATTTCTATCCTTTGGGCAATTGTTTAGTAGTTAGTCTTGCATTTTGACAAAGTTAATATCAACAAGATATTAAAACGCGTTGAACAACTACTCTGCACATATATGTGCGCGACCACACAGTTCGCCACAGAGACACACGCATACAGAGACAAATGCATGAGCATATGTATTCTGTATTTGCATTTTGTATTCACTGAGTGCATGAGCCGTTTTACATAGACAGATATATATGGCAACACGCACGAACATATATATATATATTATATATATATATATATATATATTATATATATATATATATATATAATATTATATATATATATATATATATGTATATATATATATATATATATATATTATATAATATATATATGCATGTATGTATATGTACGTATATATATATATATATAATATATATATATATATACAACGCCATGATAGACCGTTAGCTCCTACACGCATTCTTTTCTCTCCTTGTTTCTTTTCTGTGTATCTTTCTGTAGAAGAGCGTACGCTCGAAACGTAAAAGATTTGTCCTATTTCTATTCCTGAGCGCCATACTAATACATTTGTTTATTTGTACTCCACCTGCCTTCGTCTTTTGTTTATTTTCGTAAATCTTCTCGTTATATATATATATATATATATAATATATATATATATATATATATATATATATAATATATATATATATATATATTATATATATATATATATATATATATATCAGGTCAGTAATGAGGTTCTCATAAGTGCTACTGGTAAGATGGAATCCTGTACAACCTGTTGCATGGTCAGATTGTCGGTGACAAAACCGGCACCCCCACCACGCTACTCTGGTGAGGAGAGTTGCTAGAAACCCAGCAGGATTAAAAACAACACCCGTTGAAAGGTCGCTTGAACCTATTTCAGGCTCAGCGGGTTTCTAACAATAGCACGAATAGGCAGAAATTCCGGGATGGTATCCGGCGTGCTGAAAGACTACTGGTAGTGAGACACCCCTCAGCTTCTGTTGAAGCATGTCTTTACCTGATGGTCACTCTGTTATAAAACCAGATATGCAGAGAATGGCATTGGACATTTTGGGTATCTTTGGTTTGTGCTAGAGATCATGGCGTTCCTACATCCCTGAGCCTGCGACTCATATTGGCATCAGATATCTTGCTCTGGCTTGTGTCTGGATAATGCCAATAATGTGGAGAGGATCTGTGAGGTGTCATGCAAGTATTCTTGGACCTAAAACTCTGCACAAAGCATTACTGACCTCTGCTTGATATGTGCTGCATTTTATCCCCCTATATATTACTCTTTTACTTGTTTCAGTCATTTGACTGCGGCCATGCTGGAGCACCGCCTTTAGTCGAGCAAATCGACCCCGGGACTTATATATATTTTATTTTTAGTATCTTTATTTTTAGCATATATTTATTTTCTGTTTTTATTCGGAAGTTCTGCGGCGATGGGAAGGTGGTGAAGCATGCAGACCTGACGAATTGGAAGCATGTAGTCAGCGAACTGCACGTAGGTAGCTTATGCTAAATATAAAGTCGTCTCCTTATCGCCCAAGACAGCGGTAGGATCCTGTTGTTGCATGGGTGTCTGAGCAGCTCCATTTAGAGACGGCACTGCTCACCCGGATACCGGGGAGGTTCTAGAAAAGGTGAAAGGAAATTGCCTTTCTTTCTATATCGAGTCAGTTAAGCGCGACTGACGGATGCCCACTCTACGCTCGAAAAGCAAAGAGACTTTTATTTACAAAATCTGGATGGAACTTGAACATTTCATGTTGGAATGTGGGCACTCTTTTGGATAACAAGAGTGATTGTAGGCCTGAGAGAGGCACTGTAGTTGTTGCTCGCGAGCTGAACCGCTATAACATTGATATAGCTGCACTTTCAGAGACTCATATAGAAGCCGATGGACAGCTTGAGGAAGTAGGAGGTTGATACACATTTTTGCGGAAGGGGAAACAGAAGGAGGAGCGCAGAGATGCTGGTGTTCGCTTTACAGTTCGATATCGTTAAGAATTTCGAGAAACTTCCTGTTCCTATAAATGAACGTCTAAAGACTCTACGATTGCACCTGAAAGGTGGGCGGTTTACTACACTAATAAGTGCCTATGCACCTACTTTGACAAGTTGTGATGAAGATAAAACTATTTTTTTATACCCAGCTGAGAGCCATACTTAAGAAAAGCCCCAATTCTACTGGCGAATTTCAATGCAATATTTTAAATATTTTCCAGATAAATCTAGCTGAAGACTAATCAAATTTACGATAACAAACGTATTTGAAGAGTCCGAAACCTAGGCACTAGATTATCCGATTCTGGGTTGTCCATTTATCTAATGTTCTTCCTAGAGGTAAGACAGAATTTTTAATGTTCGTTGCCCTCACACGTCTTTACCAGTATATTCACATTAAAGCTTTACTATAGCGTCGTAAATGCATCGACTGCTATCTCCAGTAAACATTGGTGCCTTGTTGTACCAATACTCTATATTTATACGTGTGTGTGTGTGTGTGTGTGTAGTGAAAGTGAGAGAGAGCGAGTTATATATATAGATATAATACAGTCATGCACACATACGCAGCATACTGGAACGTGGATATTCACACAGACACGCACACATATATGTCTGCGTATAAATGTGTGTGTGTATGTGTGTGTGTGTGTGTGTGTGTGTGTGTGTGTGTGTGTGTGTGTGTGTGTATGTGTGTAGTGCATTAATAGATTTACTTATTCATCGGAATTCTTTGTATCCTAATTGATTGAGAAAGAGAAGAAGGAAAAAACAATAGTGGTAAGTGGAGCAATTTTTGCTTAAAGTGAAGCAACCAATTCGATTTCTCACACTTTCGTTAGAATTCTGTGATGCCATTTGCAACAAAAAGACAATACTGAAGATAATCAAACAATTGGCCGCACCATTATGTTGTAATGTTGTTCAATTGAGAATTATTTGTCCATTTTTGCAGCAAATGCATTCAAGAAAATTGATTGGTTATAAATATCAGTATTATATTAGTCACACTTGCATAAAAGGAGGATCTTTTTTTCGTTATTTATTAATTCAATAACGTCTTTAGATTATAAGTTACAAATACTTTATATTCCAGATGACTCGTGAATGGTTAACTTTTGACCATTCATTACTTATTTTATAAACACTAGAATTATGCAATATAAGGCCGAGCGTAGCTTTATTTGATAACAGAAATGTGAGACATCAAACTTAACACTCTGAAGTATATAAACCAGTTATGTAACTTCTGCGTAGCCTTTTTCGTTATCATAAGGATTTCTTACTTGCCCACAAGGTCAAACATTTATAGAGTGGAAAAAGGTTGTGTTGCATATAGGGAATTTCAAATCACATTCGTTGAGAGAGGTTACCAGAATTTCAAATAAAAATTGCACTCACGTCACAAAGTTTCTCTACTTCTTCGACAGGGCTGGCTACAGAGTTAGATTATAATAAAAGGACACAGAGTGTATCCTTAAAAAGTTCATAAGCTGACTATGAAATAGGGATTCTATAGCTGTGAAATATAGTATGTGTTTTATTAATAACTGCATTGTTTCTTTCCAGGTAAACAGTTATCTGACTGTTCAAAGGAAAAGTCAAAAGTAACAAGTTGCAACTTTCATTGAACTAGGCAAAATTTAGCATCGTGGTAATATCAAGTACCTGCAGAAAAAAGTGTTTTGCCCCTAAGGACATTGATGTTGACATAGTTGCTACATTAGGAGGTGACTTTTCAACTTTATTAACAAAAGTGGCTAGCTGAATTTAGGAGAGGAAGGGAGTATCTTGAAGATGCCCCACGATCTGGGCGTCCTGGAACTGTTACCATCGAGGAAAGCAGCGGCCGAGTTGCTTAAATGATGATGGATGACAGGAGATTGGCTATCAGTCGAAAAGCCAATGCTATTAGCATATTCCATGGGGAAGTTGAGAGTATTCTGTAAAATTAACTTGGCATGGCACAGGTGTCTGTGGTGGGTGCCACGTCTACTGACATGTAATCAAAAGCGTACCAGGCTGCATACTTCACGAGAAAATCTGAGGCAGATCCAGCTGATTTCATTGAACGTTTTCTAACTCAGAATGAGTGTTGGCTTGATCAATTAGACCCAGAGACAAAGAGATAATTTCTGCAGTGGATATACCCTTTCTTACCTGCTGCAAAGAAGACCAAATTCATTCCAGCTGCAGGGAGGGTAATGGCCTTAGTTTTTGGTGTGCAAAAGGCATTGTGTTTATTGGCTATCTTCTAAAGGGTTACACCATCAGTGGAGAGTAATATGCCAACTCGCTGAGATAGTTATCAAAGGCTATCAAGACCAAAGGCCCAGGAAGAATAACGAAGAGGATCTTGTTTATCAGGAAGGACAGTACTTCAGCACACAAGTGCTTGGTTTCAATGGATGATGTGCATGACGGTGGCTTTGAACCAGTTGATCGGCCTCCCTAATGTCCTGATTCGGTTCCATCTGACTATCATCTGTACCTCAACATGAAGAAATACCTGACTGGGAACCAGCGTCGCAGTGATGATGACGTCACATCCGTTGTTGATAGCTATTTTGACCAACAGGATGAAGATTTCTTCACCAATGGAATCCAAGCAACGTCGGTGGAAGAAGTGTGTGAATCGCAAAAGTGTCTATGTTGAAAAATATACTTCATTTGGTCACATTCCATGAGAGTATCTTTGTCAGCCTATGAACTTCTCAGCTGATCCTTATATGTCATGATAAAGCTGCCTAGAATTCAGTCTAGAGTTGAGTGCCCGACTGTACATAATTCACTCTCACAGGCACACACGCATACACGCATATGGCAAGCATATCACACATATAATAAGATAATGAAGAGGTTGATACCAAAAGTAAGAAAGACAAAATTTCTGAGGCAATTTCATTTCAGAACAATGTGGCATGCAAGTGAATACTGCAAAAAGGAAAAAGAAAAAAATTCTGGTGTCCTTTCGATTCTATTTAACAATCACTCGTCTTATTTTCCATTTCAATACCCTCAGGTTTACGGTGTTAAATATGTTAGAGATTCTAGTGACATCACCAATGAAACCAATGAAGTTACTTTAGTAACAGATTTGTTAGGAATAATTTATTCAAATCGATTGTTAGTTGGTAGCAGATATTACTAAATGCTGATCAATCTAATATTCTAAATGCACTTCAATCTAATTTCGTTCAACATTTCCATTCTTTCATAGACAGACAAGATACGAAGTTCGTTGACTAATTTCCGAGGCGCAGCTGGAAGGACGTGGCAAGACATAATTACTGTTTTTCTTTTATGAGAAGTCCTTTTACCCCGAGTAAATACTCTTTAAAATCTTGTCAATCAGACATGTTGACAAGTAACGTTAGTCAACACATTTGACATTTAAGTAACGCTACAGTGCTATGACAGATGCAGACGACTGGATAATGATATGACTATTTAGATTGTCATCAAGCCTAAATTTATAGTTTAATTGTAGTCTCCAATATGGTGTTCTGTCTCCAAGAATAACATTTCAGAACTGTATTATTATCTGTCAGTCATTGATTCAGACAGATAGAAAATACAATACTTTAATTGGTCGTTATAATTATGCAACACAATTTCACCCATGAAAATGATACCAGCCACGGGAACATCTCCACTTTATGAATACGGGATTCTCACCACATGACGCTGGTATGTCTTTCCAGGGCTCATTTTTTCTCTCCTTTTTAAACTTTTGTATCATTTATTGGACTGCTGTCACGCAGGACTGCCGTCTTGTGGGGTTAATCGAACAAATCAGCCTTAGTGTTTAAGCTTGGGACTTTTCAACCAGCCCCTTTCGCTAAGTTAAGAGACACCTGTTTTCAAGTGATTTGAAGAGAAACCCAAGCGCACACACACTTATAAAATATATACATAAAAACAGGCTTCCGCACAATTTCTATCCATCCACCACATTCACTCAAAAGGCATTGATGAACCCCAGCTATAGATGAAGACGCTTAACAAAGATGGTGCACAGTGAGATTAGATAGTTGCGAAAAGAAACTTCTTAATTATAATATACCTGCATCTATATCTTATTTCCTCAACTGAAAACCATGCCGATAGGACAATTAATTTTGTTCAGTATATCAAAACCATATACACAGAACATCTACAATTTTTTGTAATAAACAATATATTTTTCTAGCACAGAATAAAGGGTAAAGACCCCCTTCGGTCATGAATGACCATGGGATTGCACCTAGAAAGTTACTCTCCTAGACACAAGTCCGGGCAAGGTTGTTTTATGGAGGGCCAGCAGTCGCCCATGCATACCAGCCTCCCCTCTCCACGCCACCAGTGTTATCCAAGGGAAAGACAAAGGTCGATACAGCTTGGCACCAGTGACGTCGCAACTCATTTCTACAGCTGAGTGAACTGGAGCAACGTGAAATAAAGTGCCTTGCTCGAGAACACAACACGCAACCCGGTCCGGGATTCGAGCTCACAACCTCACGATCGTAAGCTCGACGCTCTAACCACTGAGCCGGGTTTATAAATATTGCTCGAGTAAACGAACCAATATTTATGTATGTATAACCATGTGGTTCCGGATCCAATCTCATCGAACTAAACCTAGGGCGAATGTGTTCTTCTAGCACATAGTTGTAACCAGTATCTCGAGATGAGCAGAATCCTGTATATGGGTGTGCGTTCTTGTGTGTATATATGGGTATGTATACGGGTGTATGTGAATGTGTGTGCATATGTGTTTGTCCGGGTTTATGTCTAACACCTACGTAAAATTCGATTTTGTTTATGCTGTGTTCCTTTATGTCTTGTAACCAAGGTTTCAACAAACATACATCAATAAAATAAAGAACCAGACTACATCAATTATTGCAGTCGATATGATCAGCTAAAACAACTTTGAAGATGGTGCCTCGGCATGGCCAATGTCCAGTGACTGAAACCAGTAAATGAATTTAAATATTCCGAATGGTTATAGATGTTAGATCTGTAATTCATCAGCATTACACTTATAGAAAAATAAATATTTCTGGTATTTATTTATTCATAAGAGAAACACTGGTAGCTTGTTATTGCAGTATCAGCGTAAGTTCCTTCGCATTCCTCGATAATCATGAACGTCAATTGTTCAGGAAATATAGAGTAACTCTGACGATGCTTCCTTTTTCTGAGAGCATTATAATCATAAGTTTCCGTAAAAGTAATTTAATACTAACCATTGTTCTTCCGTGCTTGACCTGCTAAATAGGAAAACATATAGATGTTTTCGATCTAGTTTGGATTCTTTGCCATCAAATTTGAATCCTTTGCAATCAAATTTGAATCCTTTGAAATCAAATTTGAATTCATGACAATCAAATTAAAATTTTTTAATTGGTGCTCAAGCCTTGAAAAAAAAAGAGAGTTAAACTACAACCGTAAGGGAGTACATGTCTATCTTATCTAAGTCGTCCAGTAGAGCCCACCAATTGATATTTGAAAAGTTCGATGAAATAACTCATGAACACTGCCATTCCTTCTACCAAAAGATGCTCCGTCATATCGACCGGTTGAACAAGCGGAGATAATAAACGAATGATTCTTTTTCTATTATCTCTCCTTGTTCAGACCGGTCGACATAACAGAGCATCTTTTGGTAGAAGCTATCGCAGTGCTCATGAGCTATTTCATCGAAATTTTCAGATATCAATTGGTGGGTTCTACTGGACGAGTTAGATAAGATAGACATGTATTCCTTTGCGGCTAATGTAGTTTAACTCTCTTTTTTTTTCA
>NC_042998.1:180327829-180402829 GCF_006345805.1 Octopus sinensis
TTACTCTCCAGTCTTCTTCAGGTGTCCTGGGTAATTTTGAACCTGGATTCTCATTCCTAAGGTATTTTTCGATGTTATTATTATTATTATTATTATTATTATTCAGGTCACTGCTTGGAATCGATCTTGTAATCTTGAGATTATGGCCACGGGCATATGGCGTATTGGTTAAGAGCGCGGGCTACTAACCCCAAGATTCCGAGTTCGATTCCAGGTAGTGACCTGAATAACAACAACAACAACAACAACAACAACAACAACAATAATAATAATAATAATAATAATAGTAAGAACAACAACAACAACCACATCGAAAAATACCTCAGGAATGAGAACCCAGGTTCGAAATTTCCCCAGTACACCTGAAGAATACTGGAGAGTAAATCAGTCGAAACGTTGTGTTAATAACAAAGAAGACGAGGACAAATATCCGTCAAATGTAAATAACGCAAATAATGTAATGTTATTTTAACATTATAGTTCCCTTTATCATAATGTTTTTAGTCCCAATGAAGGATAAGCGGGTGTGTTGTAGTTTAAAACGAAAATATACTTTATGAGTGACTTCAAAATTCAAACAGTTACTAGAAGATCAAAAAATAATACATGATCCTTGCAGAAGGCTACATACATTTCAACGTGTACATGGAAACGTTGGAAATGTTCAAAAATAAGTATTCAAAGAGATTTGGAAATAAACCTCCTGCTGTCTGTGACGAAACAACACTTCTGTCCGGATCCTAGCAAAATTTGGAATAACCACGGTAAAATGGCTACGAATATATAAATATTGTTGTGTTGATAAAAAAAAATCGCACTTGTACCACTTTACCGTTTGTATCGTAATTCTTGACATCTACAAATAAGAAGCTTTCCAAATTGCCCAAGAATACCAAAAGAACCGAAATATTTCAGGGCTTCTTCATTTATGAAATGTACTTTAATTTTACAGTGAGAATTACGGCGTTAGCGATCAACTAGTACATGGACATTTAGCCCATAGTACAACACTTCTTGAAATGATGTCGTTCAATAACCTCTTCAGCTACCTAATTTAAAATACGTTACATTCATTAAATCAGTCTGTTAAGGACTTCGAATAATCTTGAATAAATGTTGTGTCCGGCATATAAGTAGATCTTACGACTGCATTGAACGGTTTCGAACATGTATTAGCGATATTATTTCTTCTTTTCTGGGTCCACACGTTAGAAATCTTTAGCATCTAACACAATTTGAATAATGAAAGATGCAATGTTTTGGACTGAATAATAAATACAGATATAGTGGTCGAGTGAAATATTTTTGTAGGAAGTTGGATGGACTAGTTTTTCTATGAATGCAATAGATTATGCGACTGAGAATATCCTAATGCTGCAGGACTGAAAGTCTAAGTGGGTTAAATCTGTATCTGCGCCATTGGCCATCGTTTCCAGCTACTAGCTTTATTTAATGAAATACGTCCACCAGTATACTGGAAAAAGATCCCTACACCAGTTCAAGATCATTTATGGAATTCTGGCCAGGCAGACATTAAGGTGAATGCTCTTTCCCAACACTTGTCTGAGAGTTAGGATTTCGTTTTCTCTAGAGTTTGTAAAACGTCTCCATCCAACCATATGAGAGGTATTGAAATTATTAGAAATTATTAATCTCGTCTATTAACTGCCTCGATTAAATGTTCTGGAGGTGTTCTTCCAAATAGATAAGATAACCATACCACAAAGGAGTATCAACGACGTTTGAAAGACCTATTTATAGGCTACGCGAAATTGTGCAAAACATTGGAAGAATGTTTTAATGAAGCAGGGAACACTATAAGATAAGAGAAAATGGAACTCTCACTCAATCTTATATTTAATGAGGTTTACAATAAAATTTCTTTTTTACCTTTCGGTATGGTGTTGCTTTTATTATGCTTATACTTATGGGGTTGAAAATAATTCGACCGCCTATAAAATAATCTGCTAAAAATTTATAATGCAAATGTTAATACATCCTACTTTGGAATACTTGTAATGCCTTCCTTATTGCAGTTTCATTATAAAGTGCCCAAATCCATTCCTCATTATATTTCTTTGGTAACCGAACGGGATTTCATTAACTGGGTAATCATTTCAGCAGAACACTCGAAGCAATTGAAAGGTTTCACTTCATACGACTTTTACATTAACTACTAAAACTAAGTAATTAATACATTAATTATTTACTTTTTAATGCATTTTATTCTTGAAAATTAAATTTTTTAATGTTTTCTTTATACTTCAAGGAGGTTTCTCCAAACTTCTCAGTTATGCAAGCCAACGTACATACACACATACACGTACACACACATATTCACACACACACACACATACACAGTCACAGAAACACATATACACATACATATGCATACATATATAATATGTGTAAATGTATATACGCATACATATACATATAATTTTACTTACATATATATGTATATGTATGTACATGTATATATATGTATATATATATGTATATATATATATATATATTATATATATATATATATATATATATATATATATATGTATGTATATATATATATATATATATATATATATATATATATATATATATATATATATATATATATATATATATATATATAGGTATGGGTTTCAAAGAAAAAAGACTACACGTGGTATAAGTAGGGGCAAAGTAAGAGGAAAACAGAGAAAATGCACATTATATATAAAAATAAAGGCTTTTTAAGAAAAGCGAAAACAAATATACATACAATTATATTATTTGAGGTGAAAGTATGACGTATATAAATCTTTATTATGGGTTGTGTGGTAAGTAGCTTGCTTACGAACCACATGGTTCCAGGTTCAGTCCCACTGCGTGGCACTTTGGGCAAGTGTCTTCTACTAAAGCCTCGGGCCGATTTGGTAGACGGAAACTAAAAGAAGCCCGTCGTATATATATATATATATATATATATATATATATATATATATGTGTGGTGTGTGTGTGTGTGTGTGTGTGTATGCATGTTTGTGTGTATATGTTTCTGTCTGTGTTTGTGTCCCCAGCATCGCTTGACAACCGATGGTGGTGAGTTTACGTCCCCGTAAACTTGCGGTTCGGCAAAAGAGACCGATAGAACAAGTACTAAGCTTACAAAGAATAAGTCCTGGGGGCGATTCGCTCGACTAAAAGCGGTGCTCCAGCATGGCCACAGTCAAATGACTGAAACAAGTAAAGTAAAAGAGTATATGAATCATTATAGAGATTCAAAGTCATACCGGTTTCGTCAGAGCTGATTACGGACTTTGAATGAAGACCAATTACCAAACGGTGTTCGATCTAATAGTACCTGAATGAAAAGATTACATGCAAAGGAGGTAAGCAGTTCTGAATATGATGCAATTAAGGTGGATATAAATACTGGAACATTAATGGTGTATGGGATGTATGGAAATCAGTGGGAACTATTGGTATTGGTAAAGTTAGTAGTGTCCTGTATTAAGTTGTGTATTCATGTTGAGTTGTGGATGATATTTATTAATGAAATTTACGACTTTTTTTAATATTTGCTGTACTGAGATGTTCCATGAACATTGATAAAAAGGGAAAATTAGGAAGTTCGGTTTCAGGTTCCTAACGCTTCTTTCTATGTGCTCACTGACCTGTATCTGTCTACATCGTGGGTAGCGGATTTGTTCTTTGTGAAGAGTTTTTCGTCGTTGGAGTGACATTCCTGCTTGGCCTATATAGTGATTTCCAAACCCTAAGTAGGTAATAGCATACATTAAATTTTCAGAGGAAAAGGAATTTGATTTATCTTAAATATTTTACCTTGTTTGATGTGAAACTCTATACCCTCCAAAAGGTGGGAGCATGACTGCTTGAACTTAAATCAACACTAATCAGGAGACATCATCCACCTTAATTGCATCACATTCAGAGCTGCTTACCTCCTTTGCATGTAATCTATTCATTCAGGTACTATTAGACCCAACACCGTTTGGAAATCGGTGTTCATTCAAAGTCAGTGATCAGCTCTGACGATACTGGTATGACTTTGAATTTCTATAATGATTCATAATGAAGATTTATATACTTCGTAATTTCATCTCAAATAATCTAATTGTATGTATGCATATATATATATATATATATATATATATATATACTAAGCAATAAAGGGTTTAGCAACGAATTGCCTTACCACATACCGAATTTAGAAATAGCAGTCAAAGAGTTATAGCTATTTCTTCTACTAAAAAGGGAGATCTCAGTAAAAATGCACATTAGATATAAAAAATAAAGGCTTTTTAAGAAAAGCGAAGACAAATATACATACAATTATATTATTTGAGGTGAAAGTATGACGTATATAAATCTTTATTATGGGCTGTGTGATAAGTAGCTTGCTTACGAACCACATGGTTCCAGGTTCAGTCCCACTGCGTGGCACTTTGGGCAAGTGTCTTCTACTAAAGCCTCGGGCCTACCAAACCCTTGTGAGTTGATTTGGTAGACGGAAACTAAAAGAAGCTCGTCGTATATAATATATATATATATATATATATATATATATATATATATGTGTGTGTGTGTGTGTGTGTATGTGTGTGTATGCATGTTTGTGTGTATATGTTTCTGTCTGTGTTTGTATCCCCAACATCGCTTGACAACCGATGGTGGTGTGTTTACGTCCACGTAACTTTGCGGTTCGACAAAAGAGACCGATAGAATAAGTACTAAGCTTACAAAGAATAAGTCCTGGGGGCGATTCGCTCGCCCCTTTTTAGTAGAAGAAATAGCTATAACTCTTTGACTGCTATTTCTAAATTCGGTATGTGGTAAGGCAATTCGTTGCTAAACCCTTTATTGCTTAGTATTACTTAAATTTTCCTCGAATGAGGCTTTTACATGCCGAAGACTACTTGGTGTAATTGATAATTATTCCAAATTAATTAATTTCACCCTTCATTATTACGGATAACTATATATTATATATATATATATATATATATTTGCTTTTCTTAAAAAGGGCTTCCTTTTTTATCTAATGTGCATTTCCTGTTTTCTTTTTACTTTTCCGATGTATAAATGTATATATATATATATATATATATATAATACACACATATATATATACATACATACACACACACACACACATACATAAATATATATATATGCTAAGAGAGAGAGAGAGAGAATCCTAATATGACAAAGAAAGACTTAAATACATATTTAATAATAGGTTACAATTGTTTCTGTACCAACTCTGCTTTCAACGCCAATTCACGTAAATGCTCCAAGTAGAAGGTTTATATATATATATATGTGTGTGTGTGTGCGCGCGCGCGTGTGTGTGTGTGTGTGTGTTCAGGAAAAGAGAGGGATGAAGGGAGAAAACATACCAATTTAGCTGGCATTAGCAGAATCATATTTAATACTCATGAATAAACCTACTCACTTGATGAAGTGCAGATGTCCAATTGTAGGCCAGAATTTAAGACATATTTTTTTTTTTTGAAAATATTTCTCTAGTACCAATATAATATGAATATCATTATATTCTTACGGATGAACAAGCAGACGGAAAAATTTCGAATTAGGAATGAACTTGCAAAAAAAGAAATATATGAATATAAATCTATGAAATCATTGAAGCGATTTGGTTACTATCCACCTGGATTATAAGATTTTGAAATGTATACATATGTACTAACGTACGCAACACACACATACAAACACGCACGCAAACATGCACACACACATATATTACATACTTTCGTGTACGTATATGAATTGTATTGCTTACTGTTGTCTGTTTTTGTAAGCAAGCACCATGGGATGAATAAGCTAATGAATATCTTTACGTAATTCCTGTTCTCTTGTCACTTATGAATGGATATACATGCACGCATGCTGACATAAATAAATAAATATATATATATATATAATATATATATATATATGTGTGTGTGTGTGTGTGTTGTGTGCGAGCGCCCGTGAGTACGTCTATATTTGATGCGTATATAACGTATATAAATATTATACATATATTTACCTATATATATATGTATGTGGGCATATATATATATAGATGTTATATTGGCCTCGTAAATGGATGGTGTCATCCAAAGAAATATTGGTTCAATACCTAATATAGTTGAGGGAGATTAATATCCATAAAATAATAGGTTTATGTAATATAAACCATGGCTTAAATCCTTCACGGCAGACATGAGTCTGCCGCCGTGATCCTAAAGTCTAACTCACAAAATATCTAAGGGTAGTATATTTTTTCCCTCCCTCTGAACAGATTATGCTAAGAAATGTGATTTTAGTATTTATTTAACTTCGCTGAGCTTAAATGAAACAGCTGTAAGGACTAATGGTCGATTTTGGCTGATATTAAACTCTTACTAACTTCAATAACAGTATTTTCTTATCCTTCATTTATATATGTGTGTGTGTGCATGTGTGTGTGTGTGTATGTGCGTTCGCATGCGTATATATGCATACATGCTATTTTGTTGCTTTTTGTTGTTTTGTATGTATGTATGTATGTATGTATGTATGTATGTATGTATGTATACAGGTTGTTGGGGCTAATTTTAACAGATTGCAAAAAGAAAGAAAAGAAAACACAATAGCCAGGCCTCAACAAATTTCAACAAGGTTATGGCTGGAAGTTAACTGCTTACTTAAAGTCACTGCCCTCAATTTCCACCGCGGTTTGAAGACGGCTCCTAAACCTAGCTCATGTGTTCCTTACCGTGTTCATGAGATGATCTTCAAGCACCTCTTCAATCCCGGCCACAGCTCGGCGTTTGTGTTCCAGGTAGAGTGGTTGGTGTATTTTTAACCCACCGACCCACACACAAACACGTAGTACACCAACCATGGAATTACAATCGGAAGAGTTAAGAAGCCAGAAACTTGGAATGGTAAAGTATAAGAAAATCTCCGTCGACCACTTTGAGGTTAGGCAAGGAGGAGCCGATTCCTGTTGCCATAAATATGGCCTTTCTGCAGTTACCCACTCCAGCCACGGATTGACCATAGTCTTTAGCAGTTTCAACATAGCCGTGTGAATTGAGTCTAAGGCCCTGTTCAAAGATGTGAGGAAGAACACTGAGTGGTGTACACAGTCATAACTTCTTGTGTAGCCATCTTTGCAGGCCACGGCTTCTTAATCTTCGTTGTAGCTATCTGTGACACGTCTCACATCGTTTAAAGTATTCAGAGAACATTGAGTTACAGTCAAGATATCGTCGTTTTAATAGCCGGCGCGAATCATCATCATACAGATACATCTTCTCCAATATTCTGATATCTTTCTCCATTTCAAGAAATTTCTTCTCAACTATAACTTTGATATTTATGCTCTACAACGCACTTAAATAATTACCTATACATCAAAATCTTCATGATAAAACGAGGCAAAATGAATTATCAAATTTATTATCTGTCTGTTAGTCAAATTATAGTACAATTATATATATATCTCTTTACTTTACTTGTCTCAGTCATTTAACTGCGGCCATGCTGGAGCACCATCTTTAGTGGAATAAATCGACCCCAGGACATTTCTTGGTAAGCCTAGTACATATTTTATCGGTCTCTTTTTCCCGAACCTCTAGCTTACGGGCTGTAAACACAGACGCACAAATACATACGTATATATATATACGTATTTTCCACCCCCTCTCCTCATCAACCTTCTTCTTCTTCTACCCTACCAAGAATTCACAACGACCTCGAACAAGGGAGACAAGGGAGACAGAGAAAGGCAGAATGCCACTTATATTTGAACACTATACAAATATTCCTTTAAAAAAACTTTTCTTCTAATTTTTCTAAATTTATTATTTAATCGTTACAGTTGAAAAGGTCTCAAAATGACCGAAACCGGTACTGAAATGTTCTTATATAAAATTATTTTAGCATTTTCTATTTTGACTTGTTTTTTCATATATATATATATATATATATATATATATATATAGGACTGGACTTTTTCAAATTCCGTCTATCAAATCCACTCACAAGGCTTTGGTCGGCCCGAGGCTGTAGTAGATGACATTTGCCCAAGATGCCACGCAGTTGGACTGAACCTGAAACCATGTGGTTGAGAAGCAAGCTTCTTACCACACAGCCACTCCTGCACCTATATGTTTCCACATACATATTATATGCATATACGAATAAATTATGTCATGACAATTATATTACGGATATGATCATGAAACGGTGGCAAACTAATGGAATACACATCTCTTCTCTCACTTCATTTCTCTTATTTCATCAATTCATATCCACTCTATCCACCTTCGTAATTCTTGAGTTTTGAAATATTAGAGTTATATTGTAGCATTAACAACGATACATCTTGACAACTCTACACTTGGCGCAGGGCTTAATGTGGGCACGTGCGCACAACACTCAAACACTCGAATTTGGGAATCTATTTTTTTTTCGAGAATTGTATTTTTGAATCATTTTTTAATCTTTTGTACTAGTTTATTTTAGTTAATTTTTGTTTATTTCCAGATCATTAAACTGGAATGTCACGTTAAGAAAAACGCATTTTCGAAACCTCCTTCTTTTTGCTTTTTATCAAGGTTCTAAGGCCGCAAAAGCTGCTCGCGACACGTGCTGTGTATGGAGAGGGAGCCATAGCTGAAAAAACCGCTCGTAATTGGTATACCAAGTTCAAAAATGGAAATTTTGACCTCAAAAATGCACCTCGTTCTGGCCGTCCATTTGAGTTCGATGAAGAGCGATTAAACTAACTTTTGCACGAAAATTCTCGTCAAACGACAAGGGAACTGGTAGAGAAATTGGAATGCTCCAACACTGTTATAGAGAAGCATCTTCACTCGATGGGAAAGGTTCAGAAGTATGGAGCATGAGTTCCGCATGCTTTAAGTGACAACAACAAAAATCAACGGGCCACAATCTCCGCTGGTTTTCTTATTTGTCACCGCTCAACTCATGGACACAAGCAACGATTTCTTTACCGAATCGTTACTGGCGACGAAAATATTGTGCCTGTACATCAATATGAAGCAGTGTAAGGAATGGCTTAGCCTCGGTAAACAAGCGACACCCTGCGTGAAACAAGATCTTCATCCGCGAAAAACGATGTTGAGTGTATGGTGGGATTGGCAAGGGATTATTCATTACGAATTGCTTGAACGGAACCAAACGGTCAATGCGGAACTCTATGTCCAACAGATGGAAACGACTCAACACTGCTATTCAAGAAAAAATGCCTAATCGGCAGCATGGAGTTCTTCTGCTGCACGACAACGCCTGCCCTCATATCGCCCATATGACCAAGGAAGCCATTCAAACGCATGGCTGAGAAGTGCTGCTACACTCGCCGTACTCTCCTGATTTGGCACCAACGCATTTCTACCTCTTTTGATCTATTTCAAATGATATGCGCGGTGTTTCGTTCAATACTGATGCAGAATTGAGAGCTTGGTTGGAACAATTTTTCGAGTCGAAATCACGTGATTTCTACCAACGTGGTATTGAAAATCTTGTTGAACGTTTGGAAGAAGGTGTAAACAACAAGGGTAAATTCATTATTGATTAATGAATTGTTATTTTTTATGAAACCTTTAAAAACAATTAAATTTGAAAAAGAAACGGCGGGAACTTAGTTGCCAACGGAATATATAAGTGCATGAGTGTTTGGTTGCTTGGTCCTGGGTTCAGTCACACTGCCTGACAACTTGGGGAAGTGTCTTTTTCTATAGCCTCGGGCCTCCCAAAGCCTTGTGAGTGGACCTTGTAGACGGAAACTGGAAACAGCCCGTCGTATATATATATGTATATATATATATATATATATATATGTGTGTGTGTGTGTGTGTGTGTGTGTGTGTGTGTGTGTGTATGTGTGTGTGTGTGCTTGTCTGTGTGTGTGTATATAAATGTGTGTGTGTGTGTGTATGCATTTATGAGTCTGTGTGTCTTTGTTTGCCTCCACCATCGCTTGACAACTGATGTTGGTGCGTTTACGCGCCTCTAACTTACCAGTTCGCCAAAAGGAGCCGATTGAATAAGTACTCGGCTAAAAAATATAAGCACTGGGGTCAATTTCTTCGGTTGAAAAAAAAAACCTTAAAGGTGCTGCTCCAGCATGGCCAGCAGTCAAATGACTGGAACAAATGAAAGAATGAAAGAATATATATATATATAGATATGTATGCATATGCATAATGCTCACATATGCACAAACAGGCACACATACATACAAACACAGACAAACAAAACAAACAATAATTTATTTCATATTTCATACAATGTTGTGAAATACATGTCATAACATATGGAGATATGAAGGTGGGAAGCCGGTAGAAACGTTAGCACGCCGGGCGAAATGCTTAGCGGTATTTCGTCGGCCGTTACGTTCTGAGTTCAAATTCCGCAGAGGTCGACTTCGCCTTTCATCCCTTGGGGGTCGATAAATTAAATACCAGTTACGCACTAGGGTCGATGTAATCGGCTTAATCTGTTTGTCTGTCCTTGTTTGTCCTCTCTGTATTTAGCCCCTTGTGTGTAGTAAAGAAATAGGTATTTCGTCTGTCGCTACGTTCTGAGTTCAAATTCCACCGAGGTCGACTTTGCCTTTCATCCTTTCGGGGTCGATAAATTAAGTACCAGTTGCCTATTAGAGTCGATCTAATCGACTCGCCCCCTCCCCACAAAACGTCGAGCCTTGTGCCTAGAGTAGAAAAAAATATTTTTGAGTTCAACTTCGCCGGTATTTCGTCCAGTTCAAATTCCACCGAGGTCGACTTTGCCTTTCATCCTTCAGGGTCGATTAAATAAGTACCAGTTACGCACTGGGGTCGATCTAATCGACTGGTCCCTCCCCCAAAATTTCGGGCCTTGTGCCTAGAGTAGAATTGAATATATGAAGGTATGTAATAATGATAATAATCCTATAGTCCTTTCTCTTCCTCAGGTGTCATTATTTGAATGCATTTGGTCGATCGTACATTTGTATCATGACATCTGAGGAAATAAATGCACCATAGGTTTATCATTATATATTTCCACATATTATGGCATGTATTGAATAATATTTTATTAGTTGCATAACATTGTATGAGATATGGAATAAAGTTACGGAAACAGTTGTAATGTCAATTTGACATCCATTCGCAATTTAATTTTTACTTTTATTTACTCTGCGTGGCTAACGTTAAGCTTCCCTTGGAGTCGTGTATTTCTCCCAATAATATCAATCGAATCTTACGGATTTCCTTCGGATTTTGGAATACTACGCTAGCCAAGATCCTACATGATGCGCTAATGCAGTGATAGCCAGAATTATAATTACATGATTATAATATACATGTGTGTATATGTATATATACATACATATAAATGGAACAACATATATGCTCAGTGACTGCTTATTGATTAGAGACACAAACAATTAATAAAAAATCGCCCAACAACGTTCCTTAATGTCACGAAACCATTGAAGTCGGCGAGCTGGCAGAAACTTTAGCACGCCGGGCGAAATGCTTAGCGGTATTTTGTGTGCGTTACGTTGTGAGTTCAAATTCCGCCGAGGTCGACTTTGCCTTTCATCCTTTCGAGGTCGATAAATTAAGTACCAGTTACGCACTGGGGTCGATGTAATCGACTTAATATCTATGTCTGTCCTTGTTTGTCCCCTCTGTGTTTAGCCCCATGTGGGTAATAAAGAAATAGGTATTTTGTGTGCCGTTACGTTCTGAGTTCAAATTCCGCCGAGGTCGACTTTGCCTTTCATCCTTTCGGAGTCGATAAATTAAGTACCAGTTACGCACTGGGGTCAATATTATCGACTTAATATCTATGTCTGTCCTTGTTTGTCCCCTCTCTGCGTATCCTCTTGTGAGGAGTAAAGAAATAAGAAACTATTAGTGGTTCTTCCTTTAATGCAGTGTCCATTAAGTGATATTTATCTCTCGGTAAATATACGGTTTTAAATGTAACGGTAAACTATATATATATATTTCATTCATATATGCGTTTGCATGCATGCTCGTGTGTGTGTGTGTGTGTGTGTGTTGTGTGTGTGTGTGTGTGTGTGTGTGCGTGCGTCATATGTACAAATGTAGTAGTGGAAGGAAGAAATCTTATATTCATGAAAATGAGTAATGAGGTCATTTACAGTGCCAATAGACCGTCTAAAATTCAATAGCGAGGCTAAACAAACAAACACACTGCTTCGCATGCAGCCACGCGATTATTGTCGATAAGGAAGCCGCAATTGAGAAATTGATTCATCAGTTAGTATCTTGTACAGAGAGAACAAAAGCGAGCATCTTTATAACACAACAGGTGTAAATGAAACCCATACCGATTCGAGGTTAACTCTATAAGGGAAACACGCCAGAGCATCCGGTAGGTCTAAATATGTCACGCAGGTGAGGCATGAAACGCACTGAGAGATAGTAAACGAAATCATCATTCAGTTTCATATTGCACCGCAATCAACAACATACCGTCTTACACAGGAGTGCTAAGGTGAAAAAAAAAAGAGTTTTATATGTTAAAGCAATCTATATATAGTGTTTCATCTTTTTGTTAAATGATTGACGTTTCTTCTTCTTCTTCTTCTTCTTCTTCTTCTTCTTCTTATTATTATTATTATTATTATTATTATTATTATTATTATTATTATTATTATTATTATTATTATTATTATTCTCCTTCTTCTTCTTCTTCTTCTTCCCCAGCCTCCTCCTCTTGAATTTTATTGTTATATCTTATTGTCTTCCGCGGCTTTTTTTTCGTAACTTGTTCTGAAACACCGTTCCTTGACTAAAGACGGTGGCAGTTCAAGCCAGATGCACACAATAACTCACAGGAACAAACACGCATACCGTCAGTCCGTTGTAGCGACAAAGAAAGAAGAGTGTAAATATTATAAATATAAACTGCACACTTATAGACAAGGGCAGTCTATACTAGAACATTTTCTAAATGTGCCGACTCTGGAGTTCAGAAAATATAAATTAATTACACGCTTGCTTAATAAGAAAAATGGGATGATGTTATTATGCAGACACCAGAATAAATTCAGTTTTAAAAGCTAGTCCATACTGAACATAAGAGAAATAACTGCTTGTGCAACAGCAACAGAAATACAGATGAAGTTAAAACAATTCCCCACTCCACCAAGAAGATAAATAATCTATAAGAATAAATCAACAGAAAATAATGAATGCCAATTTACAGACGCCAGATAGGATATTTAATGCTTTATCTAATAAAATAAAAATTTACTTAGCAATTTCAAAAAAGAAATAACGATAACAATGATACTTTTAACATATATATAAATTACAAATAGATACAGAAAAGTCATTTAATCTTCGGTCAGGATTGATTATATGTGCGTCAATGCATTCTCAGGCTCGACAAGGATTTGTCGGAGGTTTGGATGTCACTCATATACGAAAGATTCCACTATCCACATCACTGATGTTTACCAACAAAGGGGTCGTCGGTATGAGAGAAATACAGCTTTGTGCAAGTGAGGTCACGAGCATTATTGTGAGAACGTAAAGAGTCAGTGGAAATACTGCAAAGTGTGCCAGCGGATACTATAATAATTTCACCAATCAACTGCCCTTGAATTTTACTTTTTTTCGGCCTCCCAGAAAATGCAAGCTAATTAAGCTTGGGTGAGATCTGAACTCAAAATGCAGTAACGCAAAGCGAAAATTGTACAGTACTCTATACAACGCTCTAATATATCTATCAATTTGACGCTTAATGAATAGTGTAGAAGCAAATAGACAATAACAAGAAGGAAACAATACAGGAAAATCTTGATGAGATTGCACAATAGACAGAGACAGAAGGCTTATTGAATTGTTCAATAAGAAATGGTACACAGAAAAAATTACTAGAGAATAACCTGAAAAACGGTAATCAAATATAAGTTAATCATTCTGATAAAGACAGCCAAAATCAAATCCGATATGAGAAAAAATACAGCAGATCATATACATGCATACATACATGCATACATACATACATACATACATACATACATACATACATACATACATACATACATAATACATACATACATACATACATGCATACATACATACATACATACATACATACATACATACATACATACATACATACATGCATACATACATACATACATACATACATACATACATACATACATACATATATATATATACACAGACACAAACACACAGAGGCACACACATACACATTCAGACACACACATGTATATATATACATATACATATATATATATATATATATATATATATATATGTATGTATGTATATATATATATATATCTTGAGAGATCGCAGATACAAGATCACTATCTATGAAGTAGACAAAACTTCGAAAAAAAAAGAAAGAAATAGAACGATTGTTGAATTAGCCAAAGAGAAATAGAAAATGCACAGTTTCAGAAAATCGGATGACAAAATCTGAAAAAAAAAACATGAGACAAATAACAGGGAAACTAACTAATGAAAATCTGAACAACCATATATATTCTTAGTGAATCACATAAAGAACAACTTTCTATAAAATATATAGAACGACAAATGAAACAGAAAAAGCATATGATGTCACAATCAACAAGTGGACAACGGAAAGTAGAACAAGCACCAGATATGTATGAAGTATATTTAGCAAACCAAGATTTGAAATTTCAATTAATGAAATGCAGATAAGCTATTTTAGTAAAATTGGATATGAATAATTAAAAAAAAAATAAGCAATGTTTGAACAATGAACGATTTATACCTTAGCAACACCAGAAATAACAAAGAAAATGAGCAAAGAAAAATATGTTAAATGAAATTACAACATTCACATACAACCGAAATAAGAATTTAGCCAATGAAAATGATACTTTTGGAAAACGGAAGGACTTTCCTCTAATTTATATGTAGGCAGATCAAATGCCAAAAGAAAGCAATACCTTCTTGAAGATCGCAAGCATACAAATCCAGTTACTGGAAAATGAACGGAGTTTAAATAAATATTATTTTCTACACGATGAAATGAGCATTGTCTTCCTGCTTCGTTGAGAAATTGTGATATTTTAATATGCACACGTACATAGATACATACCTGTATATGTAAAATCGGTGTTGAACGAGTTTTTGTCCTTTTGCTCGACGTATGGTTTCTGTCCACGCTGAGCTCACCTTGGGACATCTATTTTAACGTTAATAGCAGCAGCAGCAGCAGCAGTAGTAGTAGTAGTATAGTAGTAGTAGTAGTAGTAGTAGTAGTAGTAGTGGTAGTAGTAACTTGTCTCCCTACAATTTACAATGCCTTTACTGCAATAATATCGCAGAGAATGAGTAAACATCTGGAAGAAAACAATCTGTTTCCAGAAGAGAAGGGCTGCTGCAAGGGCTCATACGGCTGTAAAGATCAGCCACTGATCAATAAAGCCATAACTGAAGACAACCGCAGAAAGAAAAAGAGTCCAAGTATGGCTTGGATCGGTTACCGAAAGGCTTTTGAAAGCATTCCCCACACATGGATCCTTGAAAGTCTAATCATGAACAAGGTAGCACCAACAGTCACAAAGTATATAAAGCATTCCAGGAATAAATGGCAGACTGTGCTACAGCTCCAGACAAAAGAGGGGCTCATAAAACCAAAGCCATTCCCGTCAGAAGAGGAATATTCTAAGGAGATATGCTTTCTCCACTCCTTTTATACTTGGCACTGACACCTTTATCTGACATGCTAAACAGAACTGGATGTGAATACAACTGTTACAGCAAAACAATCAGCCACCCCTTATATATAGATGATCTAAAACTGCACACTACATGAAGTTACCAAAGAAATAAACATGAAATTTGGCTTAGAAAAATGTGCCAAAGCAACCTTGAAAAGGGGAAAACTTGTCAAGAGAATTAGACCAACGCCAGGCATACAAATACTTAGGAATCAATGAACTAAATACGATACAATACACAAAAATGAAGCTCAAAAAGGAATACTATTGACGAGTTATATTAATACTGAAAACAGAGCTCAATGCGTAAAACAAGATAATAGGTAGCAACACTCTAGCCGTCTCAGTTATAAATTACACCTACAATATTCTTAACTATACCGTAAATGGACTAATCAAAATAGGCAGGAAAACCAGAAAAATAATGACACGATTTAGGATGCACCACCCAAAATATGACATAGAAAGGTTATATATATAACGTATATACAGCCAGAAAACTATTACAAAATAATCACCATAGGATTACAGAAATACCTACTTCAAAAGCAAGTGAAACTAAAACAAACAGCCACAAAACATGGACAAAACAAAAAACTGTTTTCAATCTTTAAGGAAGCTGACAAATACTACCTAACAACTACGAAGAAAAAGAAGAAACAACAAAAGTTGTAAAACAACTGAAATCCAAGCTATAACTGAAACAGCAACGGATCGTGATAAAACGATGGTAAGAAAAGCTCCTTCATAGCAAATATTGGATTAAACTAAACAAAAAAGAAATAGACGAAGCGATATCCCAACAATGGGTGAGAAGCTTAGGATTCAAAGCAGGAATTACCAAAAATAGGTAATGAAAAGAAATACAAATAACTGCAGAATATGTGGAGATGGACAAGAAACAATTATATTGTATCTGGCTGCCCAGTCCTGGCTAAGAAGGAATATATTTACAGACACGACAGAATTGGGGCCTATATACACTGGAAGCTATCCTAACACTATGGAATAACAACAACAAAAAAAGATGATATAGGCACACGTCAGAAAAGGTCACTCAAAATGAGAAAGCAACCATACTCTGGGATATGCCAATACACACAAATAAAAAAAAATAAGGCCAATAGGCTGGGTATCGTTGTAAGAGATAACCAAAAACAAAAACAAATGCTTTCTGATCGATGTATCAACACCAATGGATGACAACATTTCTCTATAAGAAACGCAGACAATTTTAAAATACTAAGATCTGGTAATAGAGGTAACTCGAATGTAGAGTCTAAAAGCAGAAACAATTCCTATCATAGTAGGCACATTAGGTATGATAGAAAAATATTCAGTTAAATACATAACAAAAACACCAGGATTAACGAGTATATATAACATACAGAAAATAGCACTAATATGCAGCGCACACATCCTACGTAAAACACTTTCAGTACAGTAAAAATAAGAGCATCACAACAAAACACAGCACGTACCCAATGCACATAAAGCTGCGCTCGATAGTGCAGTGAAAGCACATGATAATACAAAGACTACTGAATAAAAACAACAACAACAATAATAATAATAATAATAATAATATAATAATAATAATAATAATAATAATAATAATAATAATAATAATAATATAACAGTGATGATGATGATGATGATGATATTCAATATGTGAACAGATGGATAGAGGAGATAGGCATAAAACCCAGTTTAGTGCAACTCCAGAAGACATTATTATTATTATTATTATTATTATTATTATTATTATTATTATTATTATTATTATTAGGAGCAGCTAGAATACTTAAAAAGGTTCTTGACATATAAGGTTATTTGTTGTAGTCCTATGTTAGGATTTTTGTTTTCCAACACTCTAATCTGTTGTACGTATATGAAATGATGATGATGATGATGATGATGACGATGATTTTAAATTTGTGAGAGCCAAATGATCGAGCTAGAAACAATGTGTCAGCTTCGGGCACATCCAAGGCCTGTATAGTACTAGCTGTAGAAGAATAATCGATAATCAATCAATAAAGTTTATTATTCTATGTATCCAATATACATGGTCCGCTATCGAAATTAGGCAGAACTTCCGTTAAGATAACAAGTACACAACTCCAGTATATAGCATCGAATGATGCTTGTTATGCGATGAATAAGTATGTAAATAAAACAAATGATACATTTAGTTATGTACTCCACGTTTTACAAGATAAGCGCCTATTGCAAATAATGTAACTGTAGGGTTTTATATAATTATTCAGTATTCTTTCCGATCAGGTACTTTTCATATATTTGATCTGAAAATAATAATAATAATGGATTCGCCAAGATGGACCAGAGAAAAATTTATACGTTTCAGCATTGGAAAGCAGAGTGGAAATAGGTATTGATCAAATAGGTATTGATCAAACAGCACACTGTGTGCCACTGCTGCAATTAACTTCAACGTGGACAAAGAATTCCTGACAGGTGGAAAGTACCGGAAGAGAGAGAGAGAGCACTGGAAAATTACGTAAACTCTTAATGTACGTAATACGCATTTACTGCTCCTTTTGAAGTACGCAGAGTGCATAACAATCTACTCTATTCCTTTCCTTCACAGACGCTATCTTTTATCTCTTACTTACTTGCGGCCTTGCTGGTGCACTGCTTAAAAATTTTACTCATAGGCACAGGCGTGGCTGTGTGGGAAGAGGCGTGCTTCATAACCACATGTTCGGGTTCAGTCTCTTTGAGTAGCACCTTGGGCGAGTGTCTTCTACTATAGACTTGGGGCGACCAACGCCTTGCGAGTGGATTTGGTAGAAACAAGCTGAAAGAATGACTGCTCTTCGACGAATGGAGATCGATAAATAAGTACCAGATTGAAGTAAGTACTAGTATACATGGTCATTATTCAATGTATGAAAGCAATAATAAACTGCAAGAATACAAGTGTGTGTGTGTGTTTATATATATATTATATACATATATATGCGTGTGTGTGCGTGTGTGTGTACATACATATATACAAATAGACAGAGAGGGAAAGAGAGAGGGTGAGTAACTTTTATTTAACCCGAGGAAAAGAAAAAATGCATAGGTGTTTTCAATTCCTGCTGCAAAGGCATTAGCGATGTAAGTGAATTGAATGGCCTTAAGGTACTATCTTGAGATATGCTTCTTTACAAACCACCAGAAACATGTTTACTTCCAAAATGTAATATACATACATACATACATACATACATACATACATACATACATATACATATATATATATACACGCGCACTTGCACATGCACACACAAACATACATACATGCATATATACACGCATATGCATATTCAAAGCTCTAGTTATATATACATTCACATATACATGAACGCACAAAATGCATGCATTAGCACTAATAGCTCAGATTTTCCAATATCAACTATTAATCGGCATAGCAATGTATATTTACGAGTAAACAGTAAGAAGTAAAAAATAAAAACAAAAAGAAAAATCGTTGTAATGTTATTCACTTTACATTCTATCTGACTGGGACATTTTTGGACATCGATATTTACATAGTGAAAATGAAAGTGAAAGTATAAATCGTTCCCCCGCTTGGCGTACATTTAACTGATCCTAGTTGCATCTCAAGCCTAACACGCCACCGCTCTAGGGAAACTGAACGTTGAATACCTTAAGTGGAGTTCACTCTGTTGCAAGTGTGCGTGTCTTAACTTCGCCTCTTCCTGTTCCCACGTTGCCCAAATTTTTAATGCATAGATTAACCTGTAGATGTTGAGGATCGATATTGGTTGCATCAGTCTCACAATTCTAGAAGAGTCTCAAACGGTCATGGTTCCTGCTCCCTTTCTCCTAAGCATTAATAAAAAAAAGATTGATACATTTAGCTTCAGTCGCCGTACTTTTGCGTAAAGTGAACAACGCAAACACACACACAGACCTACAAAATATATAAACACAATTAAGTGCAAGCATACATACACACAGGCACAAACATATTTGCGTGTGTCTATATATATGGCGGGGGGTATTTATAACTTTCTTTCTCTCTCTCTCTCTCTATATATATATATACACACACACATACATACAAACATGTGTTTATTTGTGTGTGTCTGTATGTGCGTGTATGTGTGTGCAACAAAACAAATATAGACAGATGTTGAATCTATGAATAAATGGCGGGAAGAAGGGATAGAAAGCAGGTGGATGGCATGGCGAGGCTCTCAGTTTCCGCTTTAGACAGACAGAAAACAAAACAGATTAAGGGAATTAATGTGGCGTACCGATTCCTCGTATACGAAAAGAGGATAAACTTTAGAGATAAAAATGGAAGTTCCATTGATGTTATGTTGCACGAAACAGCGTGTGGAGATTAATAAGACCAGATCAAAAGGTTGTTATAGAGGTAAGCTGTTCAGCTAGTTAGAGGTCGTTGTGATTTCGAAATCTGTTGGACTGTTCGGAGTAATATAATTAATCCAACTGCTAATTTTGGACTATTGTACGTACATGCATACATTGCTCTGTCTTAATCACATAATTTTTGTTTCATAGAAGTGTTGGACATCATGCGTTGGGGAGAATTAAAATAGAGTTAAGCATCGAAATTTGCTGTGAAGAAAACTATTTCATACTTGCTTATAATATATTATTGTAAATAATACATAACTTCCTTAACTGATGATTGGGTATTTAACACACATGAAACTTTGTGACACTAGTATATGGAGAAATCATGTATACATGTATATATGTATATATGCAGCTGCCGTTCGAATATGTGTGTATATATACTGTGTATGTATGTGCGTATGTATGAATATATATTTAAATACATACACATGTAGGTACATGTGTATATATATAGATACGTGTAGATATATATATATATATATATATATACATACATATAGATATGTATTTATATATATATATATATATATATACAAATATACGTATGTATGTGTATAAATCTGTTATCAACATACATTTGTACATATATATAATATATATGTATGTATGTGTAGATATAAATATACATATATAAAAATATATATATGTATATATATATAAACATTAATACATATATACGCATGTGCATATATACATAAGCACATATTGTATGTATATGTACACATACACGCACATTTTATATTGGTACACAAATATAATGCGTATACCTATAATTAGATGCATACAGTAGCAGAAATTAGCACATTCCTACGTTAGGTACTAATTGTTATTCTCATTATTATCTGTTAAATATCGTAGATATCTTATTACGGTTACATTCTTATACGAATCATTAAATCTGTAGTAAGATTGGTGAGATAAATAGATCTGGCAGCGTTTACATTTACAAAGTTCCCCGAAAATATTACACCTCTTTAAAATCCGCGTTAAATTATTGCTATTGCGTTCTTAACTGCATTTAAATCGCTCCAACACATGTTAAGTTACCTATCAAGCATTTGCACACTATCAGTGCACGCTCTTGTGAACCAGAATCCTGGAATATACGTGTTATGAAAAATAAAAGTTTGCCGAATTAAAACAACTTCCCTATATATATATATATATATATAATATATATATATATATTATCAATAATTAAGGGTAAAATCAATTAGTTATTAATTAATTTCACCAAGTAGTGTTCAGTATGTAAAAGGACCATTCAAGGCATATTCAAAATATTACTTTATATAATTAAGGGCTCAGTAAAATAATTTACTTTGCCACATACTGAAATTTTTAGAAATAGCAGCCAAAAAGTTTCTTTAGCCATTTCTACTACTTTAAGAAGAATCTCCCTGATAGTGCTTACTCAAAAATGGCTAAAGAAACTTTTGGCTGCTATTTCTAAAAATTTCAGTATGTGGCAAAGTAAATTATTTTACTGAGCCCTTAATTATATAAAGTAATATTTTGAATTTGTATATATTATATATATAATATTATATATATATAATATATATATATATTATATATATATATATGTATACGAGGGGATGCAGAAAAATTTCTGGCCTTGGGTAAAAGAAAATACAAACTGCAGCGATCCTTCAAGTTTCCTAAGCCCTGTAAAGGAACCCGGAAGATTGAACCTCCAACGAGGCCTTTTGTGTTACCATTAAAGTCAGGAACTTTTCAGCACCCCTTCACACAAACACACACACACACACACATACTCTTTCCTCTGTTGACCTGCTCGCTTAGCCAGCGGGGGGCGTCAATGCAAAGCTCATTGTCACCAGCGATGTGTAGCAACATCTGATAGCCTGGTCGGTCACGGTGATAATATATATATATATATATATATATATATAATATATATATATAATATATATATGTACTAGCAGTATCGCCCGGCGTTGCTCGGGTTTGTAAGGGAAATAACTATATAAGCATTTTAGTGAGTTATAGCAAAAAAATAGCAAAAAAAGCATTAAAAATGGAATAAAAAATTATGGTAATTTTTTTTTTAATCGTTGACTCATCGTAGACATTTTTAGAGAGTTACTTCCCTTATAATAGCGAAAAAATGCATTAAAATGGAAAAAATGATGGTAATTTGTTTTAATCGTAGACTCATCGTAGACGCGCGCTAATACCAGAAGGGCTCGATATGAATCACGACTATAAGATACCCGGTTTTGGTTAAACTGCACCGCAAAATGTGGGTGTAGTTAGGAATCTAAATCGTAGGAGACAGACACACAACTTCACTTTTATATATAAAGATTTGTGCAACAACTAAAACATTCGGTTGTGCAAATTGTTTGCACAGGAAACCTGCCCTGTGTGGCGGTTTTTACCGTTTTTGTGGATCTGTTTCAGCTTGACGAGGGAGGGAAGAAGGGGGAGAAGCAACACAAGTGCAGGTGTGAGCATGGACGCCAACTCCGCCGCCATCGACACACGAAAAAATTGGAAGAAATGGAAAAAAATGATGTTGAGTTATTTTTAAAATCGTAGACTCATCGTAGACGCGCGCTAATACCCAGAAGGGCTTGATATTAATCACGACTATAAGATACCCGAATCTGGTTAAACTGCACCGCAAAATGTGGGAGTAGTTAGGAATCTAAATCGTAGGAGGCAGACACACAACTTCACTTTTATATATATACTAGCAGTATTGCCCGGCGTTGCTCGGGTTTGTAAGGGAAATAACTATATAAGCATTTTTAGAGAGTTACTTCCCTTATAGATGCCAATTCGGGCTTTCTTAGCCATTTCTGTTTTGGTGTCTTCAAGCCATGAAGTCGTTGTTCTAAAAGAACGCTGGTCTCCTTGACAACGCATTACGACATTGATTTCATTACACTCCCTTCCCCACAGCTTCACGAGGGAGGGTAGGGGGAGAAGCAAACAGGTGCAGCTGTGACTATGGACACCAACTCCGCCGATATGAATCACGACTATAAGATACCCGGATTTGGTTAAACTGCACCGCAAAATGTGGGAGGAGTTAGGAATCTAAATCGAAGGGGACAGACACTCACACAACTAGAGTTTTATTATATATATATATATATATATATAATATATATATATATATTATATATATATATATACTATTATTATTATTATTATTATTATTATTATTAATATATCATCACGAGTGACAAGCGAATTATTAGCCGTGCAGACAAACTAATAAATATGCATACCTTATAAGATACGTCGGGCTTCTTTTCGGTTTCGTCTATCAAATCTAAGCGCAAACATCTGGTCAGCCCTGGTCTACAGCAAAAGATTCTCTCGCTAATAATGCCACGCAGTGGGACTTAACGCAATACTACGTGATTGAAAAGCAAACTTTTTATCACACTGCCATAACTACAGCAAAGGCTTTATTTGTAATATAGTAACATTTTTCTGAAAAATAGTTCGATATAATTTAATTATTATATGAAGCCTGGTTCTATATGAAAATAATCAACTCCGGTGATAACTAGATAATTATCTACATTATTTTAATTGAATAACAAAGTACTTACACTATATTTCCTATGACTTTCGACGGAAATAAATTACGTAATAGTGCTTGAATACTGAATATTTAATGTTTGATAGTGTATATTATGCATAGTTAAGGAAATCTCTGTACAATTTTAGTTGTGATTCCAAGTGCTGCATTATATGTGTATATTTTGCAAATTTAAATATTCACACATTTACATCAAAAAATATATGCTTACAAGCATAAATGTATATATATATATATATATATATATGCGTGTATGTAACTTAAAGTGGATAACTTCGTAGGTCGTCGGATACTGCATTATTACCCTTGAGAGAACCTTCCATAGAGGTGTTTGGTGCATAAAGCCATAGACGTAGAACGTAACAGATTGCAATCGAGTCCCGGCGTTCAGAACAGACAATTCTCATCTGCTACGATCTATGTGAATGCTTTTATGCACCTAACAGCTATGTGAGAGGTTCTCTCGAGGTTAATAACGCGCGGTATTCAGTGTTCTAACTAAGACGACCACGCTTAGTTGGATATAAAGATTGCTCTTTTGTACTAATACTGTTTCCATCACTCTTAATAAATTCATATGTGTGTGTGTGTGCATATATGAATATCAAGTACACGTGTATATGTACTATATGTATATCATATATATGTATATATATATACTCTTTTACTTGTTTCAGTCATTTGACGGTGGCCATGCTGGAGCACCGCCCCGAGGACTTATGCTTTGTATGCTTAGTACTCATTCTATCGGTCTCTTTTGCCGAACCGCTAAGTTACGGGGACATAAACACACCAGCATCGGTTGTCAAGCGATGTTGTGGGGACAAACACAGACACACAAACATATACACACAGATATATATATATATATACATATATACGACGGGCTTCTTTCAGTTTCCGCCTACCAAATCCACTCACAAGGCTTTGGTCAACCCGAGGCTATAGTAGAAGACACTTGCCCAAGGTGCCACGCAGTGGGGCTGAACCCGGAACTCTGTGGTTTATAAACAAACTACTTACCACACAGCCACTCCTATGCCTATATATATACATATATATATATATATATATATATATATATATATATGTACACATATACAAACACACATATATGTATGTATGCTGTATTTTGTGTGTGCCTGTATAAAAGCACGGACAGGAAAATTAATTATAAAGAATTTTAGTAGGGCTTATGCATTCGATGATGATAACTCATTCTTGCTCATTACTCAGAGGTTTTCGGTAGGCGTGAAGCTCTTGGGAGGAACGAAGGCATCATCTGAACAGCATTCTATTATACTGAGATACAAAGAACATCTAGAGTATGTAGTTTGGTGGAGCTAGAGAAAAAAAACCTCATCTGGTTTACCTATAAGCATTAACGTTTATCGTAATTTATCCGGAAAATTCTTTGGCTTTATTCGAGATCTTTTTATGAAAATAACTGAAGCTGAACTGTTCACATCGCGATATTTACCCCCACAAAAACGCATGTGCAGAGGAATGATATAATATACAGATGTTAACAAAACGGAAAATCGATTTAAAAGAATATACATATATCATACTCACACCTTCAGTTACAGAAATAGAATCAACTGCGTTCTTGATTCCAATGCTTCTAAAAGCTGAATAGCAATGGAAATTTCAACATTACTCGAAGCTGAATCATCACTGAAACTACAATCACTGAAGCCTTTTCGTCCTTTACATTTTTCGGTGTATGTTTATACGAATCACCCATAACCTCATATCCATACTTACGGCATAGTAGCCAGTGGAGATTTTGGGCTGCCTTGTCGTGTCTGCGCTTGTACCCTTTCTGCGCAAGATGTTCACAAATACTAACAATGTGAATCACGCTTTCGACTCTCTTCCCACACATTCTGCAGAGGTCCGTTCCACTTGTGTGGTATATATACTTTTTCACTGAGCTGATATTCAATGCAGGGATGATTAGGCTTTCAGTATTCCTTTTTAAGTCACCCTTGTTGAGCCACCTGCGTGATGCTTCCTGGTCTTTTAATTTGTTGGTTTCACGGTGGAATTGACCACGTAATTCCATACGGAGTAGGTTTTCTTCTCTCTCGTTGGCTGTTCTTCCTCGAAATTCATGAGCACTCCCAAGTTCATTTTTGTTAACCCTTCTGCACTTGCAGCATAGTGGAGCAGTTCTCGTTTGTTGTTCCCTAAATATTCTGCCATGTTTCGTTTTTTTACTGTTGATGCACTCCAGTATGCTAATCAGCCCACATCCACCTTTACTTCTCTTCATGTAGAACCTGTGTACATTTGCCTTAGGGTGGAGGGCACCATGCATTGTCCTTGCCTTCCGGGTAGCGCGATCGAGTTGGTCAATCTCTGCTTGCGTCCATTTCAAGATGGGTGCACTACAACGGAGTACAGCAACAGCCCACCCTTTGATGGCAGTCACAAGGTTACCTGAGTTGAGCTTTGATTTCAAGAGAAGTTTGAGGCGCTTGAAATATGCAGTGATGACCTTGTCTTTCATTTCATTGTGCAAGATATTGTCCAGCTTCAAGACCCCAAGGTACTTGTACCCATCATTATCCGGGTCTTCCGCCCATGACATCGCCAAATTTGTGTGTCTTTCCTTGCAGTCAGCCAGGATAGTCTTATCGATCAGTAATTGATCTTTCTTTCCTCTGTTCCTACGCCTACACCCCTTTTGTTCCACAGGTCTTTCTCCTCTAGATACTTATAGATGCTTTAAGTTTCCACATCTGTAGCAAACAAGATATTGGTCGGAAATTTCCAACCGCATTCCCTTTACTTGGATCCTTCTGGTATAGTAACATTATTTTTGTCATTCAGGCCGGTTCTTGGATGTCACTACTCAGTATTTCGTCCAGCTGTCTCGCAATTCTCCAGTGTAGAGCTGTCACGTTTTTTAAGCCAAAAGCCCTAAAGCCCCCATCTGGCCCAGGCGCTTTGCAGTTAGGAATTCTCCTGCACTGTTCTCTAATCATCTCTTCAGTTCTTCTTCTTCTTCTTCTTCTTCTTCTTCTTCTTCTTCTTCTTCTTCTTCTCCTCCCCTCCTCTTCCTTCTTCTTCTTCTTCTTCTTCTTCTTCACCTGCATCTTCTTCTTCTTCCCTCTTCTTCTTCTTCTTCTTCTTCTTCTTCTTCTTCTTCTTCCTCTCCTGCTTCTTCTTCTTCTTCTTGTTATCATCATCATCATCATTATTATTATTATTATTATTATTATTATTATTATTATTATTATTGTTATTATTATTATTTAAATGAGACCAGTATCGAGCACCCCTGCCCCCAACCTGTGGTACATTGACTGAAGCAAGCTCAAGTTTGAAACCGAAAAGATAGATTCGGTTCTTGGACTATTCCAGACGAGAAGTATAACTGAAACTAACAAGATTATTTGGGCTGCAGCTATGGTTGCTGCAGATAGAGTTGTACACAAAAGAAAATAACAAACAGAAGGTAAAGAACCATTCTGGCGTAGACGAATTTGTGAGAAACAAAGAAAGTTAAAAAGACATCGAGGGCAAGTTGATAGATTGAGAAGAAGGGAATTTCAGAATGAAAGCATAAGAATTATGCTGAAAAGAACATATAGAATAAGAGATACAAGTTATGATGTGATATTGGAAGACTTGAAACAAAGAGTAGTAGTAATCAAAGTAAAACTGGAAAGAAATGAGAATAGAAAAAGACAGTTCAGACAAAGCAGATTGTTTGAAGTTAATCAGAAGAAACTGTTTCAGGAACTAGATGCGCAAATACAGATAACAATGATACCAGATGCAGAGGAAAGCAAGCCATTCTCGTGAGGGATCTGAGAATAACTTGTAGAGCATAATGATTAAGCGGAGTGGCTGCATGAAATCCAAGATAGGCTTACAAATATAGAAGTCTAAGAAGTCGTAAAGATAACTACAGAAATGATTTTTAAAAAAGTAGTTAAGAAAATTCTCAAATTGAAAGAGTCCAGGACCAGATGGGGTCCAAGGGTATTGGATGAAGAAGCTGAGAGAGCTCCATGAAAGGATAGCACAACAGCTAGATGGGAGCTGGCGGGAAGGCTTAATACGCAGCTGGATGACAAAGGGAAATACATTGTTATGTGCTAAGGAGCCTGAAAAGGGAAATGTTGCATCCAACTTTAGGCAACATGCATTCTGCTAATATAAAAACTAATGTCTACTTCTTTAGCCGATGAATTGTACAGATACTTGAAAACAGTTGAGCTGCTACCCGTTGAAGAGAAAGGGTGCCGAAAAGGAGCCGGGGAATGAAGGATCAGCTCTTAATTGATACTCTAATAATCAGGAACTGCAAGAGAAGGCATACAAACCTCAGCATGGCATGGGTTGACTATCGCAAAGCATACGATATGCTACCACACAAATGGATAATAAGAACAATGGAAATGTATGGAGTAGCAGAGAATATGAGAGGCCTTATATTGAATAGTATGAAATACTGGAGAACGGAATTGACAGCAGCGAAGCAAATACTAGGAGAGGTGAAAATCAAGAGAGGTTATGTGAAATGCACGGCCTGAACAGAGCACGGAAATGGTGCGATCATGAACCAGAAGGAGTCACCGAGAACAAGGATACCGGTGGGATTTAACAATCCAGTGTGACTCCCTAATCGATGCTCGGAGACCAGATAGTGTTGTGGTAGATGAAGGATAAAAGGAGATTAAGATTATAGACATTTCAACACCCGAGGATGCATGAATATATGACAAGGAACTTCAAGAGATTGGAAAGTACAAAACTACTAAAAGAGGAAATTGCAAGAATATAAACTATGAGGAGAGTGTCTGTCATTCCAGTAGTTACAGGAGCACTCGGAGCACTAACAACCAAGTTCTAGAAATATATCAGAGACATAGGAATTGATACAAAAGTATAGCAAGCCCGAAAACCTACTCAACTAGAGACAGCTAGGATTTGGGGATGCGGAATGTCTCCGAGGATAATTAACAACCATGTACCAAAGCTTATAATGTGCGGGAAGAGACCATGTGAGGCTTCTGACAGCAGGTTGCTGTCTGCACTCACATAATCTACCAGAGCAAAATAGACCGAGCTCCCTGATGATGGTTATGATGATGATGATGATGATATCTTGACGTGAGGTCAATTTCGCTCAAATATGGCTGTGATGCATGTGCCTGGTGTACCCTTATCAATCGTGAAGTCATGGTGGCTATATTGGGTATCATACATTTATACCCCAGTGTCACTTTGGTGACATGTATTGCTCTTTCACTCAATAATAATATTAATAATAATAAGTTATCATGTACATTGTTTTGTCTTCGTATAAAAGATGGGCTACAGTAAATATTCTGCTCAATACCTCAGATTTGCTTGGATAATTCACCTTTGGAAACATGGGTAGTTCGTTCAACATCCTTAAACAATCCTTATTCATGGTCTTTTTGAGCGTGATGGGATACTCGACCAGAAGAAAATCCTGACTGGGCCCCAACTGCAAGATCATGCGCTGTTTATCTTGATATGAGATCACCATGTCGCGCACATATGGTTGTGATGCATGTGCCTGGTGTACCCTTATCAGACGGGTAGTCATGATGGGTATACTGGGCTTCGTATATTTTACCCCAGCGTCACTTGTTGGACTGCTCTCTCACTCAATAATAATAATAATAATAATAATAATAATAATAACAATAACAATAATAATAATAATAATAATAATAATAATAATAATAATAATAATAATAATAATAATAATAATAATAATAATTGTTTTGTCTTGGTATAAACGATGGGCTACAGCAAATATTCTGCTCAATACCACAGATTTGCTTGTCAGTTGTTTGACCGTAACCAGTTGAGCATGTCCCTTAGTGGCTGACGATATGTGCATCTCTGATCACGAGCAGAAGTAGTGAGGGAGCATCATAACCATGTGTTGAGAGGGATTCTTTGGGGTTTGAATAATTCACCTCTGGAAACATGGGTGGTTCTTTCAACATCCTTAAACAACCCTTATTCAGGGACCTTTTGAGCGGGATGGGCTACTCAACCTGAAGAAAATTCTAACTGGGCCCCACCTGCAAGGTCATGTGCTGTTTATCTTGATATGAGATCACCATGTCGCGCACATATGGTTGTGATGCATGTGCCTGGTGTACCCTTATCAGACGGGTAGTCATGATGGGTATATTGGGCTTCGTATATGTTACCCCAGTGTCACTTTGATGGCATGCACTGCTCTCTCACTCAATAATAATAATACCTATAAGATTTTGATATCTATTCTAGTGGAGAAAACATATACGTTTATGGAAGAGTATAACCTCTTTCCCACTGAACAAAATGGATGCAGACGAGGCTCATACGGATGCAAAGATCAGCTCCTAATTAATCGCATGATCTTTGAGAACTGCCATAACAAGCGCAGAAATCTTAGCTCTTCATGGATTGATTATAAAAAAACCTTTGACAGTATACCACATTTGTGGATTCTGAAATCGCTGGACATTTTCAAAATTTCTCCTGTGATTTCAGATTTTTAAAAAAAGTATAATATACTTTTTTTTAAAAAGTATAATATAATTGGAACTCGAAGTTCCAATTATATCATTCTGATGGAGTATTACGCTCAGACAATATTAGCATAAACTGTGACATTTTCCAAGGTGACTCACTTTCACCACTAATTTACTGCATAGCTCTAATTCCACTCTAAAGTGAACTGAATAGAACAGGATATAGCTAAAAAATTGACAAGAAAATAAGCCATCTATTTTATATGGATGATTTAAAACTATATGGCAAAGATGATGAAGAGCTTCAAGGACTACTACATACTGTGAAAGGATTCAGTGATGATATCGAGATGGAGTTTGGCATTGAAAAGTGTGCCAAAGCCACTTTTAAGAAAGAGAAATTTGTAAAGTCAAGTTCAATCGAATTAGATGTTGAAACAGTAATAAAGGAACTTGAGCAGAAATATACCTATAAATAACTAGAAATAAATGAAGGCTGTGGTATTCGGCATGCAAGCATGAAAGAGAAGGTTAGGAAGAAATGTTATAGAAGAGTTGGAGCAGTCCTGAAGTCTGAGCTGAATGCATACAATAAGGTGTTAGCCATAAATTCCTTAGCAGTCCCAGTTGTTCTTTATAGCTTCAATGTGCTTAACTGGAATACCAGTGAAGTAATGAAAATTGATAGAAACATCGGAAAGCTACTCACTTGTAATAAGATACACCATCCAAAGGCAGACGTGGATCGTATTTACCTTCCCAGAGCTCAGGGAGGTCGAGGCATGATCCTGCGTGAACTTACGTACAAAAGCACCACAATCGGACTGGCCAAATACCTTGAAACAACCAACGATCGGATGCTAAAACTTGTTGAAAAACATGAAAGACTGAAAAAAATTCGCTTTATTCTGAAAGAGAGCCAAAAGTTCGCTACTGATTTTTTAGATACCTACCAGATTGATCAGGTTGTAGGAAATGCGCCAACTGCTGTTGCAAAGAAAATAAAATTAATTGCAAAGACAAAAGCACATGAAAAATTAGCGAGCAGATGGGAACAGAAACCTCTGCAGGGCAAGTATGTGGCCCGTAGCAAACAAGCTGATGTCGACCAGAAACACACGCATCAATGGTTACAAAGCTCAGGACGAAAAGCAGAGAGTGAAGGTTTCATATTAGCTGATCAAGACCAAAGCTTATTAATCCGGAGATACCAAGCCAATGTGATAAAAATGGAGCTGACCCAATATGCCGATTCTGTAACGATGAGATTGAAACTATAGACCACCTAATCTAAGGGTGTAGAGTCTTAGCACCTGTAGAATATAAAGCAAGACATGACAGAGTCGGTCAGTATTTACACTGGACAATATGTCGGCATTATACGTAAATCAAAACCACTGACAAATGGTATAAACACCATCCTGAAGCTGTGGCTGAGGTAGAAAATGTTTCGACTCTCAGGGACTTCCCCGTACATATCGACAAAACTATAAATTCGAATAAACCGGATATTATTATAAAAGATCAGACAAAAAAGGTGTGTTTATTAATTGACATGAGTATTCTATGCGATCACAATATAGCGGCGAAAGAATTTGACAAGATCAGTAAATATAAAGACTCGCTAATAGAAATTGAAAAAATGTGGCATCTCAAGGTGGCTACAGTACCAGTGATTGTAGGATCTCTAGGAATGATAACAAAAAGGTACTGAAACCTATTTGAAAATGATACCAGGCTTAACATCCCTACAGGAAGTGCAAAAAGTCGTGTTAACTCGAACGACTCATGTACTGAGAAAAGCATTATCGCTGTGAAAACAACATCTATTCATGAATTTATTTATTTCTTAATTTTTTTTTTTTAATACATATTTTACCTGTGAATTTGCGCGTGTAGTCTGGGAATGCATACAATGAGCTTCTCTGCTCTAGTTATACGGAAACACTCGGCGAAAAATGGAAGGAAAATAATAATAATAAAAATAAAAATAAAAATAAAAATAATAATAGCAATAATAATAATAATAATAATAATAATAATAATAATAATAATAATAATGATAATAATAATAATAATAATGATAATGATAATAATAATGATGATGATGATGATGATGATGATGATGATGATGATGATGGTAGCGTGCGGAAAAAATAACTGAAGAAAATATGAAGTGAAATTAACAAAGAAAGAAACTAAATACAATTTATCTAAAGCTCTAAGTATCTCATGAAGTTTATATCGATTTATAGGATATCGATGCAGAGAAACCAACGTATTTACACATGTGACTCACTTGTTGATTAATACTCGGTTTCGTTTCAGAGTTTTCAATGAAATCTGAGTAACTTTTCAATTTTCTAAAGCAATCATATCATTATATTCAAGGAAGTGTGTAGAGCATAGGATTTTATTTTCAATTCATTCCGCATCATAGAAACGAAAAACAAACGTGTGAAGACGCCCCCAAATACTTACAGTAATTAAACAAAGGATTTATATAATAATCGGTTTGCGAATATACGATATAAGCTTCAAATTATTCGTATTTCAGATACCGTCCGTGTAAAGACGATATCAGAAATGAGAATTATTTCAGCTTTATACACATATGATGTATTAACCAACTGCTTATTAGTCGAATCTTGTGTTTAATTACTGGAAATCAACCAAAAATTAATTGTTCCATTGTTTATTAATCTTTGTCCAAAGTGTGTAATCTAATGGTATTTCTAGCATCAAATTTTATTCATTTTTCATTTCCTATTGTTCAAATTCGGCTCCTTAATCAATAGAAATAGCTTAGAGTACTAACAGAATAGCGTTTTGTTTTTATTAATTGGAAAATTTACATAATTGTAACGTGTTCGTGTGAATTCCGGTAGTTAGATTTGTTTAGTTCTGCCTGATAAAGCTATCTGGTCGTAAAAATGAGACTGGTGGTGGTGGGCTTGGAGGGCAATCTGATATTTTTCGTCTGATTATATTTACCGTTCTCATAAAACGATAATTGTTCTGCTGCCATTTTAATTTACTGGATATCATTAAACACACAACGGTTGCTGTCAATTAACCTTTTTCGAACATTTCTAGGAATCATTCCTCTTCCCTCGTTCCCTGTCCATCCTCTATCTATTGGAAGAATTGAAAGAATGAAAGAATTGATTTGGTTTTACCATTCGATAACTGGTCAAGGAAAACAAATATAATTGCTCATATATATATATATATGTGTGTGTGTGTGTGTGTGTGTGTGTGTGTATGTATATGTATATATATATATACATATATATATATATATATATACATATATATATATATATATATATTATATATATATATACATACATACATACATATATATATGCATATGCACATACACGAACAGACAGACAGGCGTATATATATGTAAAGTCACTTTAGAAGAAGTAAATTACACACAAAACAAAGAAGATACACACACGGACACACGCATGCACCTACATACACATGCATTAACTACATAAATATAGGGAAGGCGTTTCGATAGTCGATTGAATGAAATAATACATTGACAGACGAAGTTTCAGTTACTGTATCGATTAGCTTGACTATAATGTCTTGGAAGCTGCGGTATTTCACGAGATGTGAGTGTGCTTAAGAAACAACCGCATTTTTCTATACTGTCAATTCAGTCACACGAAATTTAACGATTTCCTGGGCAAAGGGTAAAGAAATAAAAACTAAAAACGCAGAAACTATGAAGATAATGCAATTGAAAACCCTATAATGTTACAGCGAAGCTATCGATGACTCAGCCAAAGCTAATTAAGATAGACTCGAATCCTATATTGGAAAATACTTCGTTCTTGGTTCCGTTCACTATCTTTCTACCGATTTTTTTTTCTGTAGTGTTTCTAGCAGTAAGTCTGCTGTAAGTATATAGTTACCCGTGTTATTTAACTAACTATGATATATATTTTATGTATTGCAACTGTGATCTACTTATCAGTTTTCTGTCTGTCTGTCAGAATAGAGAAGCAGTAAACAAGCTCTGAAGAGTTTTCAAACTTAGGCTGAAGACCAACTAAAATAATGATGTAGCACAAATATATATAGCGTTATCACATAACATAATGTGAAATGCAATGATGCAATCGATGGTTCGCCGCTGTATGATGTTATAGACACCTAGTAAAAAGTTGCAGGCTTAAATCCGGTTGGTGATAGTGTCTGAATATATATATTTCTCCTTATTACCCCACACCCTCTCTTTATTCCTCTTGCTTCTTCTTACCACTTAAGGCATGCCAAAATGTCCACTCACATACACACACACACACACGTATATATATAACGTATACATATATATATATAACGAGAGAAAGGGAGGGTGATAAGATATATATATATATATACAGATAGATAGATAGATAGATAGATAGATAGATAGATAGATAGATAGATAGATAGATAGATAGATAGATAGATAGATAGATAGATAGATAGATAGATAGATAGATAGATAGATAGATAGATAGATAGATAGATAGATAGATAGATAGATAGATAGATAGATATAAATTACAGTTCAATGAGAAGGAATGTGCAATCAAGGTTTCGAATGGAAGAGTGCCAAATACAGAAAGTTTTGCAAAATTGCAGGGCGAAGGGATTGTAGGCATGGTTATCCCTAGTCGAGTTCAGCTGCAGAAGATCCCCAGACCAGTTGAAATGGAGAATGTTTGCAATCATTGGATTGTTGGAGTGACAGGAAAGAGAGAGAATTAAAAGGGAAGGCAGCAAAAAAAAAGGCAAAAAAGCGTCTTATTGATTATGGAGTAAGAGAAACAAATAGAAAGACGGAGGAGAAAAATTGGCTACTTGGGGAAAACTGCTGTCGATTCACCAACTGGAGAGTGTTACAGTTCAGGATCGAAAACTTTGTGAGCATAAAACGCCATCTGATCACACTAACGTCTGCTGGACAATACTACAATCGCCTTCGGTGAATGGAGGAAAAGCATCTTTTCCTATTATGTTTCTTTTTCTTGACATCAACACCCACGTTTTCTGCTACAACAATGCCTTAATCAAATCATTTGTTTCTGTGATGTTGTTTGTTCTGATATATTTCAGAATTTCATTGACAATTTTCTATTCCTGGTTCAATTTCCACCGATCAACCTTTTTAAGGTTGCAAATAATGCCGCTACCGTTCCCCTGTAGTCTTGCCTTTATTCCGTCGTAGATTGCCTTTTGTTCATCTTTCATGTCACCATTAGTTTTATTGTCTTCTTTCAGATCATCTATATATCTCTCATCAAGTAAAATACCACTGCTCCATTCCTGTGCTACAATATTACTTTTATTAGTAAGAACTGTATTTTCATCGATATCTCGGTTGCTGTTTTCCAATACCTGCCTTTTGATAGCTACGTGCTCTACTTCTGTGAACCAACGATTATTTCTTATTGTTCTAGCGTGATCACATAATTTCTGATCCGTGATTTGAAACAATCCCTTTTCTCTCCAATGATCATACATACGTTGTCGGTAGCCCCTAATTTGCGCACAATTTTCACCTACAGGGTTGCTCAGGTAGTAACACTCCATGACCACAACGTTAATTTGCTTGCTCCATCTACGCCGTGTGTAGTGGTTCCTTTCTGGATATCAACAGGCTTCAGTTTCATTACCATTGTTATTCACAATATTTTGTTTTTTCATTGTTGCTCATATGAGGTAGCGATTATCAGGTTGCACAATTATTAGTGTTTTTATTGTGACACCATCACTAGATGTATCATTAATAAGAACATGGGGATATTATTATTATTATTATTATTATTATTATTATTATTATTATTATTATTATTATTATTATTATTATTATTATTATCATTATTATTATTATTATTTATTATTAAGGCGGAGAGCTGGCAGAATACTTAGCACACCAGACGAAATGCGTAGCGGTATACCGTCTGCCGCTAGGTTCTGAGTTCAAACTCTGCCGATGTCGACTGTAAGTTCCATCATTTCGAGGTCGATAAATCAAGTATCAGCTGAGTACAGGGGTCAATGTAATCCACTTTCCCCTTCACCCAAATGTCAAGCTTTGTGCCTATACTAGAAGGGATCATTATTTTTGTTGTTGTTGTTGTTTTTGTTATTATTGTCATCATTATTGATGTAATTCATAATCTAATCCTTCTAGTCGCTAGGAGGAGATTATCTTATAATTAAAAGTACATAGGTTCTATTTTGTTTATTTTTTTTATTTTTTCCTTTTTGCTCCATTATCAAGTTACAAGTTTTCATCGCATTACTAAATGCTGGACTGCTATGTTCTTAATGAACTTATCATTCCAATATCTGAATCAACTTACATATCATTTTACTCGAAGAATATAGAATTTCGAAAGGATTGGTTTTATACGAAATATTGATATTACTTTTTTAATTTCTTGCTTTATTATTATTATTATTATTATTATTATTATTATTATTATTATTATTAATTTTATTATTATTATATTATTATTATTATTATTATTATTATTATTATTATTATTATTATTATTATTATTAATCAGTAGTTGTATTTTTTATAGCGTGCTTTCACTTCACTATTATTATTATTATTATTATTATTATTATATTATTATTATTATTATTATTATTATTATTATTATTATTTGTTTGAAATGAAAATAACTTCCTGAATGTTTTCCATAATTATTCGGAAATATATTCGGTTCAATCTGATCCATTTTCCGAAAATAATTTATTTACTCGATTAGAATAGTATCAATAACCAACATTTCTTGATTTTTATTTATTTTTTTTTATTAATAAGAGCAACGAAAAATTTTTATGTTATCTACATGAAACATTATATCAGCGAAAACACATTAAATTGTTCCAGTTGACTTTTATGTTCTCGGAGCCATTGATCTCACCGTTAAATGCGATAGTAACGGAAGAGACAACTGGTAATTTCTGAAAATTTTTGTTCCATACTAAACAAGTTGGAATGGATTTTGCTAACGTTATTTTATAAACACAGCTGTGCTTTTAGATGTTAAAGTCGAAGGAGCGTATAATTCTGGCAAGTAAGATCAGTTTGAGTGTGCCCAGCAGACCAATGCAAAAAAAATGATTACCTACACATTACTGCTTGCTATATTGCAGGCAAAGGACTGTTTATGTTTATTGTGACTGAAAACAATGATGTGTATACACATTTACGCACTCATGGAAATGTTCACGCAGTATAAATAAACAGATTTTATATAACTATCCCAGCCTCACATACTTTGTCTCTTGCTTTCTGTCTGTCTGTCTCTCTCTTTCTCTCTCTCTTTATATATATACATATATATATATATAGATAGATAGATAGATATATATATATATGTATGTATATATGTATATATATATATATGTATGTATATATATAGATACATACATACATACATATATATAAATACATACACATAAATATTTATATGTGTGTGTGTGAACGTGTGTATGCATATATATATATATATATACACACACACACACACACACATACCCACACACACACTCACAAACATATTTACATATATATTTTTATGTGTCTGTGTATGTGCGTGGGTGTTTACATAGTTATATATACACATCCAAAAAAGTTTATTAATATATATGTGTATATGCGTATTCGATGGCAAATCCAGTACTTTTCCTTGATGCTTTGGCTCGCTTCTGAGCAGCGCCTACACTGAGTTCTACCGCCGCTGGAACGGAATATTTCTCTCCGTCGCTCTCTTCGAAAGACTCGATAAATTATGAGAACTTTCTGAATAAGGGATCAGGAGAATATGCTTGCTCTATAGGGTACATTCGGCTTCAGCTGTTTGGACTCCTGCTCTAAACTATGATTGCCCTATAATGTTAATTTTTTCAGTGTTGCTGCCCAAAGCAGATTGTGTCAATGAAAACATCGCTTAAAGTAGTGAAATCCCTTTCGAAGATGCTTGAGGAACTGGCAAAAGACCTGAGCACCGTGAATTATACCACTCCTCGTGTAAGATTGTTCCAAAAATGTCACCCACCCCATCTAGAATACAGCACTAGCGTAAGATTCAAAGACCTACAGCAATTCAATAACTTGCTACCACAAAATCTGAGAGAGCTGCATGGAGTGAGGATAAATTGTATTCAAGAAGCACGTTGGCCGTCTGTTGTCCAAGATGGTAGACAAACCTACATCATTGGAACAAACTCAACCGAGGGCATGAGTATCAAATTCTCTCATTCAATAAAATTCAACTGATTGAAAATAGCAATTGAAAAGGTGATGATACTGACGGTGCCCAAGCATGGCCACGGCTTGTGGCCGAAACTCATGAAAGAATAAAAGTTGAAGAATGTACATATATATATACACACATGTATATATATATACACACACACACATGTATGTATATGTATCTGTATATATGTATATGTATTTAAGTTGTTTGTTCCTTCTCGAACCACGCCTGGCTTGTAAGGGCCAGTTTACCGGCTTTATTTGCGTATAGCTTCCCCACCTGGAGGGGACGCCGGTCCGTCGCAGGTAAGCTGCTAGATGCATGAAGATAGAGTGAGGGAATGTTGTAGCGCAAGAGTCAGCAGAAGTTTGCCTTTAGCCACGTGGAGCTTCAGTGTTTTGCTCATAAACACACACATCGCCCGGTCTGAGATTCGAATCCGTGAGTCCAAGTAACTGCAGAATGTGTGGCGATGGACAAGAAACAATAAATCATATTATCTCTGGCTGCCCAGTCCTGGCTAAGAAGGAATATATTCACAGACATGACAAAGTTGGGACCTACATACACTGGAAGCTATGCCAACATTATGGAATAACAACAGAAAAAAGATGGTATAGGCACACACCAGAAAAGGTCACAGAAAACGTGAAAGCAACCATACTCTTGGATATGCCAACACACACAGATAGAGAAATTAAGGCCAACAGACCAGATATAGTTGTCAGAGATCATGAAGAAAAAAATGCTTTCTAATTGATGTATTAATACCAGCAGATGACAACGTGTCTCTAAAAGAAATGGAGAAACTTTCAAAATACAAAGACCTGGAAATAGAGGTAACCAGAACGTAGAATCTAAAAACAGAAACAATTCCTATTATAGTAGGTGCATTAGGCATGATAAAAAATATTCAGACAAATACATAACAAAAACACCAGGACTTACAAACACATATAACATACAGAAAATTGCACTACTAGGCACTGCACACATCCTACGCAGAACACTTTCCATACAATAACCATCAGAGCATCACAACAAATCACAGTACATACTCAAGGCACACAGAGCTGCGCTCGGTAGTTAAGTGAAAGCACGCTATAAAAATAAAACTACTTAATAATAATAATAATAACAATACTATGTGTATATGTACACACATACACATATATATGCATATATGGGTAGAGGATGTCACAAACCGTAAATAACATGAAATACGAAATCAAAAGAGTTGAATACAGAAACAACGAGAGAAACAAATGGAAAAGAGGACATAAAGTAACATAAATAACGAGCCTCAGTCAGTTCTCGACTGATCATCTACTCATTTCGAGCATTGAACGACAGCCTCATATGCATATATATGTATATGTGTGTACATATACACATATATGCATATATATATTATTTATATTATTATATGTTTGAACATATATATATATATAATTATATATATACATATATATATATATTATATATATTATATATATATTATATATATATATATATATATATATATATATATATATATATATATATATATATATATATTACTATTTAAAAGTAGGATAAAATCTTTATAAGAATTTATCTTACGTATATAAATATGTGATTCATATATGGAAGTAGATATATATATATATATATATAGATAGATAGATAGATAGATAGATAGATAGATAGATAGATAGATAGATAGATAGATAGATAGATAGATAGATAGATAGATAGATAGATAGAACCTTTACGAAAGAAGTAACTGATTCTCACGAAATGCAAACTCAATTAGGTATAGGAATGAAGTCGACTCTCTCTTTCTCTATTTCGCTGATGAAGTGTCACAAGAATGCCACCATTTTGCTTTTTGCCTTATATTTGGAGACGATTTTCTCCAAGTTTGCTGAAACTCGATGCAATGGCTCCGAGGTATAACATAAAGGTAATTGGCTTCAATATTTGTTTCTCAATTTAGTTACTGCAGTTATCTGTCTTGTACAGGATTTTGGAAAGTACTACTTTGTAATACTAGCAGATTTAATGATTTATACTTGTTTTGAAAAATATTATTTTATATGCCTTCTCGCATTGTCCCCACCTCTCTGCATATATATATATATATATATGTATATATATATATATATATTATATATATATATATATATATATATATATATATATATATATATATATATATAATATATATATATATATATATATATATAATATATATTATATATATATTATATATATATATATACATATATCTATCTATCTGTCTATCTTTTCATCTATTTATACATACACATGTATGTCTGTATGCAAGTATTTATTTCTCTATTGTTCGTTGTTATATGTATTTGTATACATAGTGAATATTATTGTTTTCCGTTCACGTATATTATATTAAGCACAAGACAGTTTTTGAGTGTTATCCTTTATATTAAATTGGCTTTCATATTTCGTTAATAATCCGTTACATTTAGTCTATAAAAATACCGTTTCTAAATACTTTGACTCCATCAACATTAAAAGGTCCTTGTAGTATAATCATAATGGCGGGTTTTTCGTAGGATTTGCTGTTAGAAGAAAAGGATAGTTGTGAAGCTATAACTGATGAAACCACAGCCAAATTTTTTATAATTACTCACTGGTTATGTCCATTTAGATTTTTATATAATATATTGTACGTGTGATCCATTTGTGTTGAATTTCGCCCAGTATTTTGCTATTAAAAATATTCCCATAGTTATTCTCATTTATTATAATATTCTGTATAATATGTAATACTGTCAATTAATATCATTTTTTTAATTGTCTTCTGTATTATGATGAGTTACCAAAGTTCCTTGTTACCAAGTTCCATGAAAGTGTATACACAAATGTGTCATACTTGTAAGTCAGATGTTAGAGTTTGATTAAAGAACCTTACAACAATTCTAATTGCTTATATAAAGAGCCAAAACGATTGCTTATATATACGCAGTGAGAATGAATGTATCCATTGATACAAAATATCGTTGATCAAATCCCTACTTACACGAGATTTTATATTTTCATCCAGTGAAATTCTTTAAGCAAAGATATTTTGTGACTAAAACCAACATTACTTCATATCACGCACACTCATAGGTTAGTAGACAAGGCTACAGAACAATAGGAGAACAAATTTATGTGAGCAGAAAATGGATATTTGAGAAGCTGTAACTGATGAAATCACAGCACAAATTTTAATAATTACACAATCGTTGTGTCCATGTAGATTTTTATATAATATATTTTACGTGTGATGCATTACCCACCAAAAACACACAAACGATATTTTCATGATTTCGAAGTCACTAAAGAAACAGAAAATAGTTTGGTTTCGAATTCAGAACGAAGACTTATAAACCAATACATTGTTAGTCTAGTAACCTACTGTTTCAAATCCCCGACCATGAAAATAAGATGTTTGCTGTTGTGGAACATGAAATGTAGTGATGGTCATCACTCTCTTAATAAGATTAGTGACATAGGTGATAGAAAATATCACAATGCAAAAACTGAAAACGTATTACTTTTCGACGCGCCCAGATTATCACATGCTCTACAAAGTTCGTCTCATAACATTCTTAATTTATGAAAAATAATGTCGTTTATTTTGAAATTTTGTTGTTAGCCAAAATATTTTCGAGAATTGCAATTTCAAGCTTGATAAAAGAAAAAAGTTAATAGTAGCATTCTTTCATTTTATTTAATTTCATTGGATAAAAGCATCGATTTTATTGATGAGCTGATAAGTTTATGCTACAATTTTCTATTAATTTTTTTTCTCTAAATCAATTATAAATTTTGCATTTTCATAGAAAGTCTTATTCTTAACGATTGATCCTTTCGTGTACTTGAGAAAGCCTTAAAACGCTTTTCTTAAATATCACTGCAAAAAAATGGTTGCAGATTGTTTCATTAAATACGTCATAACCCCTGTAAACCATTCATGAGCGAAATGTAATTGATAAATAGAAATGGAAAAAGCGTAATGTTATATGATATAATGTAATATCTTATAATGTACATTGATAAAAATTTATTTCTCCAACTCGATTAAGGAAAGCCTTTTCATATAAATTCATTTAATAAATGCATATCTACACCCCCACCCACAAACACACACATATACGCGCGCGCACACAGTCACACAGACACACGCCCACACAAGCATACAAATGCGCGCACACACACAAGGGTACAGATGCGCTCGCACATGTACACATACATTTCTTTTTGTAGACGCTGTGACTCAAAGGGTAAATTTCGTGAACAAGAGTTATTAAGGTTGGGTGAGTGTTACTTTTACTCCATTCTTAAGATTATTGCTACTTGTGCAGACATATTATATCTAGAAAACCTTTTCCTTTTATATTTTTCATTCTATTAAAACGTTGCGAAATTTGAAGGAGACATGTTTACTACTTCCAGCAAATGAAGTCACTACGTAGAAGCCTCATGAATTTTTGAATTTATGTCCAGGTTGTTACGAAATGTGTTACCTAGAAGGTATATTGCTGTCTTTTTTATTGCAATTTGTATCTTTAAGAATGTTAAATAAAGACATCTTTTTTCATTCTTTGTTTTCATTAAAGAATTTGGCCTTCCCATGTTCAGTTATCTCCTAGCACTTTCTAAAGAACACGAAAAGAATGGTGAGAAAAGAAGTATTTCTAAATACCAGAAAATCTTATTGTCTGCTCTCAACATTTCTATCACATGTTTACGAAGTGACGTCTTGTATATCTCCACCTCCTGGTTATTTTGAGGATCTTTTGATGGAATTCTCGATGAAAATTTCTTCGATATCTTTTTTACATTCTTTTTTTTTTTGTATTACTTTTCTTTATCCTAGTTCTTACCCCACTGTTTAGCTGCTTTGATGTAAATACATTCTGTATTCAAAACATATTTGAAGTAGAAAAAAATATCTACAGAGAAACGTCAAAATTGCAATGAACTAAATAGATCTTCGTGACGTTGAGAGTGAGGAGGTTGGGGAAGGGGAAGGGGAAGGAGAAAGCAAAGGCGATTATGTGTTCGGTTTAACTTTTATCTTTCTTCTTACTTTCTTTTTTTGACATAAGAGTGAGATGCGCTTCGTCTAAAGCTATTCATCACCTGTTGTACTTTTATAGAGAGAGAACATGTCTTCAATAATAAAATTAATAATGATTTTTGCTTTTCTGTTTGACACTTCTTTCACAAATATTTTTGGTAGGGGTTTGGGTCATTGGAAAATATATTGCTGGTATCACAGAAAGATGCAGAGCAAAGGCAGTCCCTTATATATATACGAAGGAAGGCTAGTAATGCTTATACTTTGCAGTTGTGATTTCGACATTAATAATAACATGTTTTTTCAGCTGTAGACACAAGGCCTAAAATATTTAGCAGGATGCATTCGATTACATTGACTCCAGAACTCAACTGATAATTAATTTTTAGATCTCGAAAGGCAAGACACGCTACGTCAACCTCGGTGGAATTTGAATTTTAGCTGAAATGTGGGGAGAAATGCCGCTAAGCATTTTGTCTGATGTGCTAACGATTCTGCCAGCGCGCTTACTTCTAATAATGGCTTCAAATTTTCGCACGAGGCCAGCAAGTTCGTTGGCGGGTGTAAATCGATTACATCGACCCCACTGTTTAACTGGTACTTACTTGAGAGACATCGAAAACTGAAAGGCAAAGTCGATTACTCAGAACGTTAAAAGCAGGAAGAAGTGCTGCTAACGGGTCTACCAGCTCGCCAGAAATATTTAGGAATGAAAGCGTTATATATTTTAGTGTGGATCGATTTTTATGATCAAATCAGCACGGTAGAATAATATTCTAAGTCTCCTTATATCGGTCTCCCACTGCCGAACTATCTGACTGTCTGAGATCTGTGTTTGTGTACGTGAGCTAACGCAGGTGAAGACTGGCCCTATGTCCCTGCGATGTTGTCAGGCTTTACAACTCCGTGTTAATAGCTTCACTACTTGACGTTATTCCGCCTATATTGTGCTCTAAAGGTAACAGCGAATCAGGATTCAAAGTTCACTTACAATGACCCGGTCATTCAGGGGTCATTTCAGACTTGTAGTAAAATAATCCAAGAAGCATTGCATGCGGGAGCAAAGACAGTTTATATGCGATGCAGTAGAATACTGGAATCAAAGACGATTTTCCCAATGAAAGATCATTAAATCGATATTTCATAAGTATGAATAAATTGTTGTAGCAGCATGCTGCAAAAAGTAGCAAATTTCTAAAAACAGTATTGAGAGGAAGGAAAGTATCACAAGGAGAACATTGAGTAAATATAAAATATGCTGCTACGTAGGCAATATAATAGGGTTATGAAAGCCCGAGACTCTGAACAGTTATGAAACTAGTTCTGAAAGAGGAACCTGAAGCGTAGAATTTAAAGTTAACATTTGCAGTTCAGAATTTTTATATAATAGATGTAGCCATTCCAGGTAACTACTCTATAACTGGCAAAGAACCCGAGAAAACTGATAGGTATTTGGTGATTCTGTTAAAAATTTCAAGAAGTGCGAATACACAAAGTAATTTTGTGCCAATAGTAATTAGAACTCTTGGCTATATTCCTAACAATTTACCAACATACATCAACAAACTAAATATAACACCTACTAATATTTTGTCGTTACATAATTCGGCAATTCTTCTAACTACCAACATCCGTGGAAAAGTTTTCTCTCTTTATCTCTCTCTCTCTCTCTCATACTCTTCCATTCTGCTGTCAAATGACTTAATTGAGAGCGCCTATTATGTATCCAGTTATAATTTTAGTCCCTGTTAAAGGGATAGTGATAATAATTCTCTTTAAAATAGCTGCAAGGTCACACATTTGATGGTAGTAGGTTAATCCGTAAAGAGATCGGCTGGGTTTGACAAGATTTGAACACGAAACATAAAGTGTAGGAACCTAATACCTCAAGATATTAGGTTCCTACTCTTGGGTGTTTCTGGCGTTTTACCACCTTTGATCTATAGCATAGGCACGAGCCTAGAAAATTGGAAAATCAAATTAATCGACTCAGTCACCCCAGTGTCTCACTGTTGCTATATTTTTATTAATCTCGGCAACTTGAAAGGTAATGTTGACCTACGTGGGATCTGAAAGTGCAGTGTAAAGAAATGACACAAACACTGCAAGTTGTTTTGTCTGACGTATAATATGATGATGATGATGATGATGATGATGATGATGATGATGATGATGAGAGAACAGCAGGAACTGGATGAGGAGGTTTGCTACATTTCAAAATTGATTTAGCTAACTGAATATTAAGAAGCATTTTCCTCTGGGAATCGAAACCGATTTAGTGTTTCTGTGTTTCACGTGTTTACTTCAGTTCTACTATGTTTATCACAAACGTAACTGATTTTAACTTACGTATTGAATATAGGTGTTTTATAGTAAGAATGTCAAGTTTATGGTTTTCTAAAGTAAACACAATAAAACTTTCAAGTAATAACTCGACAAAATATTGACATTCAAAAGCACTAACCATAATTCAGATATTATAACAGTCATTGGGCCGCCGTTTGGTCATGAAAGATCAAAAATATTCGTTAATTCGATTTCGGTTCCCAGCTGAAATTTTTCTCTGCATTGCTAAAGCTTCTGGGAAAGGCACGAAATCCCTTACACGATAGTGATTCATACTTATGTAAAATAACATTAGAATTAATGGTCTATGAAATAATACATTTACTAACATGGTATACGCAAGTGAGACAGCATTAGATAAAAGTACTGTTCTACTTATCATACACTAGCAGTATCGCCCGGCGTTGCTCGGCTTTGGTTCGACCCTTTAGAATTGGAATTTTTGAAAAGTAAAGCTTTTGCATTATGTAGCTTGTTATTCTCTTTAAGTGAATATTTTTCAAGTTGAAATACACCGAAATATGGCGACACAGCAGTCAAAAAATAGGGATTTTCATAGAAAAAAAGCACCTTTTTTATGTAAATAATTTTTGGTGCTAACATGGTCCGATTTGAATTTTTTCTTCTACAAATGGAAGGGCAAGCCTTCTTGTATCATACATATCAATTTTGGTCGACTTGCGCTGCAGGGTCTCGGAGGAGATAGTGTTCGTTGAAGGCTACCAAACCTGCCATACACAGACAACTTCAGCTTTATATAGAGAGATAATGTAAACTCACTGTCATTATGCCCGCTACTGCGGCATTTGTCCAGAGCATTTGACCTGTTATGGACATACTGTGTTATAAACAATAAATATCGGAGACAGATGAATTTTCGACCCCAGCAGCGGCCAGCGATTGCATCGAGTGCATTTCAGCCACATATGTACTCTTCCAATGGCGCGTACTCGTAGCAGGCCACAATCCCGGAGATGAGTTCGTCATGCAGATATACCAAGCAGTGAATGAAACATTCACTGATTTTTAACATAGCACGTCCATAAGTAATGTTATCTTACAGCAAATATCACAATAACTAGTCTATCAAAAGTGTATATCCATTTAAGTTTGGTTATCTTAATTTAATCCTCCTCAATTTCGTAGCCGTTTTTTTTCCATGCGGTCAGTTATCTGGAACAGAAGTAAAAGTTTTATTCAATCCCTACGAGTACCTGTCCAAAGATATGACTGGCTGCGAGTACGCGTCATTGAAAGAGCCCTAAGGTGAAATGCATCTGGCGTTGCTACTGACTGCTGCAGGGGCCAGTTCTTGTTACCCTCCGATATATAATGTGTTTTCATCACAGCACATTTATAGAAGATGTTATCTAAGGACAAATGACGCAGTAAGTCGTCTATCAACAGTGTATGCGCATTAAGTATGTACAGATAGCTATTTCAATTCATGAACAATATATAGAGATTTGACAGAGATTATGACACTACACAATCAAACATAGTTTGAAACTACCTGTCAGGAATTTTTAACTGTTTCCCAGCTATATATTTCCCCACAACAGAGCACGTTATCACAGGTGCATATATTTGTATGTATGTGTATATATATATACACACATACATACATAAGGCGGTGCCCCAGCATAACTGTGGTGGTCCAGCATACCCGCGGCCAAATGACTGAAACAAATAAAAATAAAATTATATATATATATACCTGTGCGTGTGCTTGTGTGTGTGTATGTGGAGGCGCAATGGCCCAGTGGTTAGGGCAGCGGACTCGGGGTCATAGGATAGCGGTTTCGATTCCCAGACCGGGCATTGTGAGTGTTCATTGAGCGAAAACACCTAAAGCTCCAAGAGGATCCGGAAGGGGGGAGTGGCGATCCCTGCTGTACTCATTTGCCGCAACTTTCTCTCACTCTTTCTTCTGTTGACCTGTTCGCTTAGCCAGTGGGGTGGCGTTATTTGAAGGCTAAAACAATAAGAAGCACATTGTGACCAGCGATGTGTAGCAACAGTTGATGGCCTGGTCGGTCACGTGATCACGTGATATATATATATATATATATATGTTGCTTCCCAGACATGGTTTCGAGTTGTATTCCACAGCGTGACACCTTCGGCAAGTGTCCTCCTCTATAGCCTAGGGATGAACAAAGCCACGTGAGTAGATTTGGTAGAGAGAAACTGAACGAAGCCTGTCGTATGTGTGTGTGTGTTTGTATCTGTGTTTATGCCCACCGCCACTTCACAACCAGCGTTAATGTGGTTACCTCTCCGTAACTTAGCAGTTCGGTAATCTTGAACCCACGTACTAGGTTTAAAATATATGTGCTGGAGTCGAGTCATTCGACAAAAGTTCTTCAAGACAGTGCTCCGGTAAAAGATAATAGATAAAAGATATACACTCACATACATACATCTCTAGATAAGCACACTTGCTATCTAGAATTTATTTGAAGATAAACTTCCGATAACTGAAACACTTTTGTCCATTTTTCTAATATCGGTTTTATTTTATGTGCTGAAAATATCACAGTAATGTTACTGTCCTGTCTTCCAGCTTAACAGTCCAATATAAATATATATAAAATAAACTGACATGAAAATGTCGTTTCGTTTCTTTCATAGCTCTTTATAGGCCGTCAACAAAACAATAATAGCTTTAGATAAGAACGGACATTATCGCACAGCCATTCCTTTTGTTTTCTCCAATAACTATTGCCGTTCCTTTTTCATCTAGTTGGTGTACGGGAAGTGGACACAGCTAGTTTATATAAGAAAATAAATGGTTAGTTTAGTTAATTTTCAGTTTCATAAACTATAGGTCTGTAAAAAATATTTTCACAAAATAATTCTTAATGCAGGAAGGGAGAAAATTTGATACTTAACATTAATTTATTTACATACTTTTGAATGTTGATTCTTTTCCTTTTATATATTGGTAAAATGTATCATATGTTTTTATCTGGATGGAGTATCTACCAAAAAGTCACTTGTTCACGTACTGTTAGAGGCACTGCATTGTGTGTCCAAAATGATTGCGCTCCACCTGTTAGTAAAAAGATAGATCAAGGTGAAACGTATCAAACGTCGGTCAAAATGCTTCACGGCATTTCATCTACCTTTATGTGAGATCAAATTCCGCTGAAGTCGACTTTGCCTTTCATCCTTTCGGGGTCATAAACTAAGTAGCAATTCAACACTGTAGTCGATGTAATCGACCTACTTACTCCCTCGAAATTGCTGGCCTCGTGCCAAAATTTGAAATCAATATTTAGCTTATGACAAAAAATATTTTAACCATAATCGTCATATCTTTTATTCATACACAGTGTAATGTATAAGTCATTTATATCATGTGTCCTTCCTTTTAAACATAGCATGCGTGATTTAATAGACAATTGTCTGGTATTTCTTCATACATGCTGCGTGAACACAATTATTATTAAAGACTGAAATCCAAATCGTTATTATTGCATGTCATTTTCAGAGCCGATCAGATTTCTACTTAGACATGTTTAATAATATATAATGACTATATTCCTTCGAAATAGCAACAAAATTAGTAATCATCCCACCTCTATCAATACCTACACATATAGAGACAACACCATTCATTTTGAACTTCTAACATAACATTATTCTCAGGAGATTGATAAAGAATGTTACAGAACAACTTCCTTATGAAGGCAATTATCATTTAATGATCTATACAACACTATTCAAATCTAGAGGATGTATTAAGAACATGGAAATCTCTTTAGATTTTAAACCCATTTCTTATGCTGAGTAATATTTGTAGTCATGAGCAGGTTAATATACAAGTTATATAACATAAATTTCAAATCCATTATACGTGTCGTTTACTGCATATAACTGATTTATGGGGGCAGATATCGGCATAGGCCTCTCATTCTCTATTCTGACACTCTTTTATCATTCATCTTTCTTCCTCTCACTCCTTTTGAAATATATCTATACACACACACACACACACACACACAATATATATATAATATATATATATATATATATATATATACATACATATATATATATACATATACATATATATATACATATATATTTATAACATACATACATACATACATACATACATATATATATATATATATATATATATATATTCGTAATACACTCACGTATACATAACTATGCATGTATAAAAACACACCCCTGCATACACACACATATATAGAGAGATAATGATACATACGTATTTACATACGTACATGCATACATATATGCATACATACACACATACATAAAGATACATATTTTAATACTTTTATATATTTACATGTATGTACATAAATGTTTTTGTAAATATGTAGATACGTATGTAGATAGATGGTTGGATGGAAATATCATATCGGATTATAAGCAATGCATGTACGGATATTTGTATGTATATATATATATATATATATATATATATATATATATATGTATGTATATATATATATATATATATATATATGCATGTATGTATATATATATATATGTGTGTATATATGTATATATATATATATATACACGCATATATATATATATATATACACAGAGACAGATGTAGTTATGTATATTAATATTCATATTGATATTTATATATGAATGAATGTGTGCTTGTGCTAGTGTTTGTGCGTGTGTGTGTGCATCTGTGTGTGTGGGTGTGCGTGTGTATGTGTGTGCATCTATGTGTGTGTGTCTGCATTTAGTCCGATTCTACATTTGACATGGAAAGTGACTAATATTTTTCTCGTGGATCATTGATGACAAGTTTCAATCAGCCTCCATAAATTTCATAAAACATTTCCAGTATCCATTCGGAGGAAAAAGAAACCAAATCAATGAAAATCAAGATTGGATTTTGTAGCCTCATTAATCATTCATGCAAGGATTCTTCGTAAATGTTTCCACATTTCCAAAAATTTTATTTGCTGTTCTTCAGTCTTATTATTATTGACGCATTGTTCATTTAGAAATGACTTTCTCTCTGTCGCTTGCACATTTTCAGTCGACATCTCATTGCACAGGTGTGACTCATCTGCTACCTTTTTTGCCGTTCTAATGGTGATGTTACTATCCCAAATAAACAGAATTTTGCCTGTTTTCTCTTTTATATTTTTATCTTAATATTTTATGTGGTTTGTGTATGTATATTTTTATAATTCTGTGGCGCATGATATTTTCATTCGCGTATTCAACAACCTGTAACATTTTGTAGTGGTATTTTTATGTTAAAATGAAAAATCTCAGAGGGAAACTGACATTCCTTCGTGGAGAAATGTGAATTACGTGTGATGCAAAATAGATGGTTGTTCCATGGAGCATTTCAGACAAATGGTGAGTCTATAGGAAACAGCAGCGGAATTTCAAATTGGCATTGCCATACTATATAATGTGAATTATGCTGTTTAGATATTTGGTTACACAGCAGTGAGCAGTATGAGTTGTGTTGGGAGGTGATTTGGCATTTACGTGTATAAGTGAAGGTATGAAGAAAGCATTGGGCGTGATAAGAAACTCTCTTAGGAATTCGATTTGGAAGTGTAATTATACAAGAAATCACTGGTGCCTGAAAGTTAAAGTTGCCGAATAAACATTCTGCTACGAATGCTACTTTCTTGGAAATTTATCCGTTTAAAGCCAGTTTAGACGTCTGGAAATTAAAATAAATATAAATTATGCATTTCCCATCATAATGCCAACTTCCATTCGGTATCATTAAAAAATACATAACAATTTAAAACTACAGAAAAAGAAATATAAAACTGTATGTTTGAAACCTAATTTACAAAGTAATAGAGTTCCGGAAAGATGAATTATTTCTTATATATTTTTTTCGGATATTTTTCCCGTGAAGAATATAATATATGTACGCATTTTAGGAATTAGCTGTTTGACATCAATATAACATACGTTTACATCAACCCACACTCATCAACGTGTTTATAACATATATGGAAACAAAAACGGTAATATTTTATAGATTTAAGGACATATTTATATGCATGAAGTTAGAGTGAATTCGATAGCTGCAATAAGATATTTGTAAACGGAATTTTATTTTATAGAGTGATTCACTATTTTTCTCTCTCTTTTCTCCCTCTCCTTCTCTCTTTCTCATTCTCTCTCTCTCTCTCTCTCTCTCTCTCTTTTCTCACTTTCTCTCGTCCTCTGCCTCTGAGAACAAACAAACTGAAATTATTGTTGATCAAATGTACATGGTCACTGTGAACTTATTAAAAAGTTTAATTTTGATATATCTAAAAGAAGATAAGAAAGAATACCTGAACTTCGCAATTAATTTAAGCCTGTTTTCAGTTATAAGTTTTAATCCCCTTTAGATAAATATTGTTGATTTCAGATCTTCAGGTATTTAATATTCGTGTTTATGTTGCTATGGTTTTAATATGGCAAGGTAAGCAAAGAGGGACTGAAACTTGTCATTCGCCGGACTTGAATCGAACGTATATGATTGAATATATATATATACATAGCTGTTTCGGAATATGACCTGAGTCTAAAGTATTTTTCCAGAGGTTGGTCAGAGGGACTGCAATTTGGTATCTACATTTCTGGAGGAAATTAGCGGGGAAGCTATCAAGGCCTATACATACATATAACATATAGGTGTATATATATATATTATATATATATATATATATATATATAATAATATATATATAATATTATAAGAGTAAATATTCCTTAATGGTTTTTGAAAAATCCAACAATTATTTACTGGTAGATTTCGGCATGTAAATATAACCATTAACGGTAGGAACTTCTATAAAAGTTCAATATATATTTTGTATATCAATAAAAGAGGCAGGCAACAGGTTGCTTAGCCACATACCGAAAAAATTAGAAATAGCAGTCAAAGACTGTTTATTTCTATTTTCTACAAATGAGACTCCACATACGACATATCCCTGTAATTCACATATGCAAAATGGACCAATCTTTGGTCGAAACATCTAAGTATTATCAAAATTTATGTGTATATATTTTTTTCTCTAGGTTCAGCTCAGAGCTGCGGCCATGCTGATGAACCGCCGTTTTGTGTTACACTTTTATTACGACGAGCCTCGCCTAATATGTGGCACTTGGTGAAGAATGGTGTTTGATATAGCTACTCTCGTTTGCACCTCTTGCCGTGAGGTAGGTTCATCTGGGACTCTTGACAGGAAGATGTCCAGCTTTGATTTAAAAACCGCTACATCTACTTTGTGCAAGTTCCTCAGACTCTTTGGGAGAATATCAAAAAGCTGTGGGCCCTTGAAACCCAGGCTGTTGCAGAAGCTGGTCCTGAAGCGTGATGGCATTGCTGGGATCTTTGGCACTATGCAGTGTCGTCTCGTTCTAGCATTGGTGTAGCTTACAATGTCAAAATTTGGCACAATTCCTTCCAGGATCTTCCAGACATATATTACTGCATACCTCTCCCGTCTTCTCTCCAGGGAGTAGAGTCTTAGCTGTTTCAACCTTTCCCAGTAGCTGAGCTGTTGCAAAGAGACGATCTTCTTTGCGAAGCTTCTCTGGATTGCTTCAAGGTCCGCTGTTAATTTTACACTAGTGGGTGACCATAGCTGTGAGCAGTAATCCAGGCGGCTGAGGACGAATGTCCGCCAGAGGACCATCATCATGGTTTCTTATCTCTGGTTCTGAATGTTCTTAGGATCCACCCAGCCAGTCGTCTGCACTTTGTCGCCATCCTGGTAATGTGCACTTGGAAAGAGGTATCATCACTCATGTCGATATCCAGGTCCCTCACAGACTTAGGCTCTGGATTGAAATTCCCTGTGGACCGGTGTATCCTGTAGTTTAATATTCAGTTTTGGATGCTGGTAGCGCAGGGCCTGGAATTTTTCAGCATTAACTGCATATTATTATCCTCAGCCCATCTGTAGATTGAGTCCAACTCCTGCTGCAGGTGTGCAACATCGCTGGGGTTCTGTATTTTCTGCAAGACTTTCGTATCGTCTGCATAGCTGGCAAGAGTGGCTATCCGGGCATTTGAGGGCATATCTGAGAGGGCCACTATAAAAAACAGTGGTCCCAAGACAGTGCCCGCTCACTATTTGTGTGTTCATAGAGGTGGCTCCATTAACCACTACTGCCTGACTCCTATCTTTCAGGAACCACACTCCATGCAACCACACTCCAAGTTTTCCAACTATGCCGAGGTCACGCAGTTTGTGGCATATCATACCATGATCCACCTTGTCAAAAGCTTTTGCAAAATCAAGGTAGATTACGTCCACATTTGTTTTGTTGAGTAACTGCCTCAACACCCAGTCATAATGCTGTAAGAGCTGGGTCAGGCAGCTCCTACCTGTACGAAAACCATGCTGGGTATCACTCAGCAAGTTATTTTCCTCAAGGAATGCGATTAGTTTCTTTCTGACTATCCGTTCCATGACTTTGCTGATGTGTGAAGTCGGAGAGATAGGCCTATAGTTTTTGGCATCTGCTCTACTTCCCCTTTTATGCATTGGGCATACTATTCCCTCCTTCAGCTTGCTTGGCAGTTTGCCATTCGCAAGAAAGCTCTGGAAGTGAATCTTGAGGGGTTTTGCCAGGGTATGCTTACACGCTTTGAGGAGGATATATATATATATATATTTTTCTTAATTATAGTAAATTTGACATACACCTGTTTCCAGTAGTCATTATTGATGCTACTGTTATCAGTTATTTCTGGTTATAAATAGAAATGGCCTTGATGAAGGTACCATTAATATTTTGGGTCGTTCAATTTTTCTCAATTCTATAATGCGCTGAACTATTAAACTTATCAATATTGAACATGTACTTACTACTGAAAGAGTTGTAAGTCAATTTACTACAATAAAAAATATGTAACGACCATTTTATATATATATATATATATATATATATATATATATTATATATATATATATATATATAATTATATATCATCGTGACCGACCAGGCTATGAGATGATGTTACACATCGCTGGTCACAATGCGCTTCGCATTGTTTTAGCCTTGAAATGACGCCACCGACCCACCGCTGGCTAAGCGAGCAGGCCATATATATATATATATATATATATATCATTGTTTAAAAACCAGTATAAATAGAGCACAACAACTGATTTACAGTAAAGAATAGCGTTGAACAATAACATCGGACACCACCACAATAATACGTAGAGTTCTTTTCCTATCTAAACTAAATTGTTGGTGCTGTTAGCCTGGTGTATTAACAGAGATCTTATAACATATTTTGCCCTCGGATTGATAATTCCTGATTAATAACACTGCTGAGGTCAGTATGGGGCACCGCTTTTTAGTGTGGTTGGAGTTCTTTTGGGATTGTTTCTAGTGAAGCAGCTAGTTGGGCGGAGAGGCTCTTCTTTGTACCTGCTGCTACCATATGGGATTATCTAGTAACTCAAATATAAATTTGTCCACACACATACACTCACATGTATGTTTGTGTGTGTATCTATATGTCTATGAGTGTATGTATATGTATATATGCATATACGTAACATTTAAACATTTATCACCACTTCAATATGGATGGTATATATATATATATATATATATATATATAATATATATAACATATATATATATATATATATATTATATATATATGTACAAGCTAAACCACGCTGAGTAAAGCCGCAGAGTAAAGATTGACCTGGAACTCTGCTGTGCATGTGCACTAAATTTAGAGGAATAGTACTTATGAAACGTCCCTTTCACAATGCCGGCTGCTAACGATTCGATTCGTAATTCAGGTATATAGTGTTGATAACTCACAAATACACTCCTGAACTCGATTGGAGGCAGGTTGTCTTCTCAGTCTATGACTCTCATGTGTTTTTATACCCACAGAAGGAGTCATCTCCTAAGTGCTATAGCAGCGAACGGGTGAACAAACAAAACACATACATTGAGTACCTGCTGTCAATCCTTACAACACTAGCGCTGTTTGAAATTCGTTACAGAATACCACACACACACACACACACACACACACACACACACACACACACACACACACACACGTTTGGATATACGTGTGTGTGTGTATGAAAACAAGGGAAAGTGAAAAAGAGGGTAAGTAAATAAGGAAGAATATTTGAGACTGTATTCTCTCGCGACTCGAGAGGCAATAATCATACATACATACATACACACACACATACATACATAATATATGTAGGTATAAACATACAAGCGTCACGCATCTTACGGAAATTGAGATTATGGACATTCAAACGTAAAAAAGAAACTTCATTTCTATACTGTGAGTGAATAATCGCAAAAGCCAATCTGAAGATTTGTATTATGATGCTATTGTGATTAATGTTGCCATAGATATGCTATTTTTATTGTTGAAGTACACTTTAGAAATGATAGAAATTCTGTACGTGATCTTTCCTCTGAACATTCCGGTACATAGCTAATTCTGTTAATTCGCTTAGTAAAACGTGGCATATAACAGAAAGTCTATATAACACGCTTTGTATATTCTGAATTGTTTGAAGGTTATGATAATTTTCCAAGTGTAACCTCGAATGACAACATGATAGATTCTCTTTTTTCCGCAGCCAAATGTGTAAGTATGAAAATAGACGTGACTCATCATATTCAATTTAATTAATAAGTAATCACTATCTTTTGCATCCTACACATCCAGCTGGCTTATAAACACATATTAGAAGTTCATTTATTCTATTTTTAAAATCCTCATAAATTACAGTCTAAATTTTCATTTCGTTTCCTTTTGTGCTAAAAACTAGTCATTAAAAACATTGCTCTCTCTCTCTCTCTCTATCTACTTCTCTGTCTCTCTCTCTCTGTCTCTCTATCTGTCAGTCTATCTATCTATCTATCTATCTATCTATCTATCTATCTATCTATCTATCTATCTATCTACCTATCTATTTGTCTGTCTATCCATCTATCTATCTATCTATCTATCTATCTATCTATCATCTATCTATCTATCTATCTATCTATTATCTATCTATCTCTCACTCTCTCTCTCTCTCTCTCTCTCTCTCTCTCTATATATATATATATATATATATATATATATATATATATATAATATATATATATATATATATGTATTCATCTATATATCTTTCAGTGAGTCTCTTCTCCCTATATCGCATTTTGTCACTTCTTTTGCTACTATGTATCTTTCTGTTCCTCAAAATACGCAAAAATACAACTTTTCTACAGAAATCTGCATTTTCTCTTTCCTTAAAATATGTACCTTTCACAGAATATTTTCCAATTTCTGCAGTGTTCTGGAGGTTCTTTCCACCCAATTTTTGTCCTAATCAGATCTTTACCCCTCATACTTCATTACTTATCATTACTGGAACGCCGCACGAATAAGTATTTCTCCTTACAACCAGACAAACGACGAAGCAACATACAAGTGATTATGAAGCTGTTTTAGTGCGCATTATTTTTTCCAAACGCGAAAGACATTCATCTAATAAGCACAACTGCAGTATGGAATAAATATAATAGCTTTAAAAAGTCCTATCTCTAGAAGTAAACACTCATAGAAATATCAGTCTATTCAGATACTGGTTATTCTTTGTTTACTTCTGTTGACGGACCTTTGTGCTTGAAATTCATACACACACATTGTGTATGTAGTTTGTCCGTCGATGCGACGAAGACCTAGTGATCCTGGGGTGGGGGTAGGCTTGTTTTATGAGTCCGCAGATTGCTAGTGAGGCCAATCTGCGCCCGAAAGAGTCATTGACAGTGTGGAGGGTAGCTGACCGGTCTTAAACCTTCGGTGAGTTAGGACCTGCCTACCTACGCATACAAAGACTGAAGCCGGCTGATTCTACAAAAGAAACCACCAGAACGGTTTCACCGGAGAAGAGGGCGGTTATAGCAGGGCACTGTGGAGTGCATAGGGAAAGATGAGGCACTACAGGACATCTTGGTCATTCACTGAATCCAGTTCTGTTCCCAGTCGTCTCGATCTGGTCTTGCCACTGGTTAAGACAGTCTCGGACGAGAGAGTGATGTCGGCGATGCGCAACCCTTCCTCACTTTCAACAAAGTTTCCTCACGCAAGTCATCTTCCTTGCTGCTTTCCATACACACATTACTCTACCAGCATATGCAATTTGAATGGATTTTCAGTTTATAAAATAGTTAAATCCACTTTTACCCCACATTGAGGATAACCTAGATGGGCTACTTATAATGAAAAGAAATATTGGTGGAATGTACCAGTGAAGAGTTCCATAAAATATAAGCACAACAAACCTGATATAATGATTTGGGATAGAGAAGAGAAACTACACAGTTGTGGAAATTAGCTACCCAGCGGATGTTAACATAAAGCACAACCTCAGTGAAAAACAGGACACCTATGCTGAACTACAGAGAAATCTGCGGTTCCTCTATCCAAACTGCAAGTTCAGGTTTATACCAGTAATTGTTGGGGTCCTGGGATATGTAACACACTGCCTAAATACCAATCTTGAAAAATAATGCATCTCAAAACCAGAAAGGAGTAAGCTAATTCGAAAGCTACAGCTCCAATCTATCACCGGAACTGTAAAAATTTGCAAAATTTTCCAGAAACTAATCATTTAAATATATATGAGCATGTCTAGATATGCAAATATAGGCATGAGAATACATATATAAAACAAACAAATTTTGTGAATCAGAATCTGTTATAACAAATATAAATGGAATCATGACGATGTATAGAAATATTCATGACCGAAAATTATAATATAAACACACATGCAAGATGCTCGAAGTTTGTATTGATTTTTAATATAGACACAAAGTGACAAATCAAGGGAAGAGTGAAACTCAATTGCAATATACAACCGATGAAGTATGTCACCAAAATTATGAAAGGGAAAGTCGATGGCGGTCACATTCGAACACTGGACGGAAAATTATTCAATTAAATAACACACTATTCTTTTACTCTTCTGCCAATCCAATCCATATGAGGAACAATATCTCAACATGCGCTGATATTACAAACGGAAGAATAAGTTGAATAACTAGATGAGAATAAACGAAAAATATATTCCATGGAAGATATCGCGATAATATTTCAAGCTATAATATTCTATTTGTGGATCTAAAGACTTTCGAAATAAATATATCAAAACAGATTATTATTAGCGCTACCTTTGCTTTTATTTTGGAAACCAGAAAAATGTTGTAACTATGTAGAGAACAGTGAAGTAGGTGATTTCTTTTGTAATTCTTTTTCTGGTTCATTTCAAGTGTTAGATGTTCGTAGAGGTAGTACTGAATGAACATTTTAGAGAACATTTTCTAAATATATATTTGTTTTCTCATACACTTCCCACTTCTTCAATTACAAGAGTTGGTATTTATTATTTTTATATTTACATCGAGATTTAAAGATTCTTAATTGTGGAAAGAAACCGAAGATATAATATTTCTATAATATTATACTGCTAAGGTAAGACTACTTTGCTAAAGCATTAGCACATTACAGTCCAGCTTACATCAAGCTCATGTTTGTATATGGTTAAAGTACATATAACTGTACTTTATTCCAAGGTCCCTGTGAAGCATATTGCTACTCTACATGGGAATTCTAAAATTGCATGCACACAAGTGTGTTTCTCATGCACACAAATACATATACGCGCACGCACACTTATGAAAATAGAAGTTATATATATATATATATATATATATATGTGTGTGTGTGTGTGTATGTATATATATATATATATGTATGTATGTATGTATGTATATATATAAATATATATATATGTGTGTATATATATATGTATATATGTATATATATGTATATGTATGTATATATATAATATATATGTATATATATATATGTGTATATATGTATATATATATGTATGTATATATATATATATATATGTATGTGTATATATATATGTATATATATGTATGTGTATATATACATGTATATATATATGTATGTATATATATATATATTTATATATATGTATGTGTATATATATATATTTATATATATGTATGTGTATATATATATATATATGTATGTATATAAGTATATATCTATATAAGTGCGTGTGCATGCGTGTACATATATGTACACACACCCAAGCACAAAGAGATAGATAAATAGATAGACAGACATATATAGATATGTAAGAGGATGTTTGTTCTATACCATTTCGTATCATTCAAATGTTTTACGAATAATATAAATATCTCTTCTACTATACGCAGAAGGCCTGAAAAATCCTTTTATGGGGAGAGGACTTGTCGATTACATTGACCCCTAGCGATCAGCTCGTACGTATTGTATCGACCCCGAAAGGATGAAAGGCAATGTCGACCTCGCCGGAATTTGAACTCAAAACATAGATATAAATAACGATAACATTTCATAGAAAGATCATTTGCTTAGGGAAACGATAGTTGAGTAATTTGTGAGAATGCATGATTTAAGACGAAATGATCTCTGTGGAAATATTCCAATTTTAAATTTAAGTTTGGAATAATTAGGACAGCAGTATAGAAATAGTCATGTATCATATTTGTTTCAATTGAACTGGCTTCTTGAATGAGAAGAGTAAATAAATCATATTTTAAAGCGGACATAATCAGTAAAATACAGTGCGTTGTCCGGGACCCGAAACCCCGGAACTTCGTGCACATTAAGCGAAAATCCTTCTATTAGACCAATGTCTCATTACGTAAATGTATTTCATATAACTGTACCTTTCAGTTGATTCTCCATACATGATTATTTAGTGAATGAAGACTTACAGGTAGAGGCCCAACATCTGTAAATGCTTTGTTACCTTCTAAAAAGACAATTAACAAGACAAATATCTTATACATATATATATATATATATAATTTTAAAATAGGATAAAATCTTCATAAGAATTTATCAAGTAGTCAGCGTGAAAAACCTCATAAGAGAAAAAATCCACCAATTTCTTCACTTAAATATATTTATTTATATTATATTATATAGAGGGCATTATTACACATAAATACCACACGCTAGGAGGCACTCTTAAAGTCAAAACTACTAAAATAAATAAACATATCGCACCGAATGCAACTCTCGAAGCATACATATGTTAGTTAGTTAGTTAGTTAGTTAATTTTTTGGCTCAAAAGCAAAAAGCAAGGCCATGTAGGGGGACATGGAGTTAAGTACAGGGTGGTGTTCATGCAAAGAGTTCAGGCCACTTGAGGTCAAGGGAGACTTTGAACAAAGCGATCGTCGGCATCTTCACCATCTCGTCTGGCAGCTTGTTCCACGGATCTGCAACATATACAGGACATGAAACACCAGTACCTACCTGGTATGAGTTTCAGCTCATAAATCCTATGATTATAGACGTATAAAGCAAATTACTGTACATGGTACTTGGTAATTAATATTGATCTAGCTAGTTACTAGACTTAAACTTGCATAATAGCATTATGCTGCATGTGTGTGTGTGTGTGTGTGTGTACTTGCCTTTATATAGAAGAGTACGCGTATACATAGTTAAGACACAATTACCATTGATAGAAATTCGTATGGTACACTTGTAATTTTAAGGATATCGGATTTATGTAGCGCTAATGTATTATCTCTCTTAATGTTATCGATATTTTTGTTCTTAGATAAAATATACTTGTTAAATATCGTAGTTATCATCATCATCATCATCACTATCATCATCATGATTATTATTATCATTGTTATTATATTATTATTATTATTATTATTATTATATTATTATTATTATTATTATTATTATTATTATTTATTATTATTATTATTATTATTATCATTGTTATTATTATTATTATTATTATTATTATTATTATTATTATTATTATTATTAACATCATCATCATCATCATCATCATCATCATCACTATCATCATCATGGTTATTATTATTATTATTATTATTATTATTATTATTATTATTATTATCATTGTTATTATTATTATTATTATTTATTATTATTATTATTATATTATTATTATTAACATCATCATCATCATCATTATTATTATCATCATTTTTAATATTATCACCATTATTGCCCACATCATATCATTCAGAGGTTACACGGAAAATGTTGATCTAATTTTCATGAACGTGGCGAACGAGATTTGCTATCAGAATTGTATTTATCAAATTTTCTGTCCAATTCACTGACATACATGATTGATGTCTATAGAATGTTTTAAAGTAAACGAATTACAGACATTCTTATATTCTAATTAATGTAATTGCACCCGAAAATAACAATCTTCAGTGTCAACACTCTCTGCAAACATTAACCACATTCCCCCCATCCTCCCACACTATTTCTGTGATAATTATATCGCCGCGCGAGTTAAACGCACGTCGTACGAAAGTTGGTTACGAGTAAATGTAAACAGGAAAATTCTTTGGTGGAAAAAATGGTTATCACTTGCAAAGCTTTCGAAAAAAAAAAAACACAGTCAAAATTTCTTTTTGAATTATCGCAGGCATCGTGTTTTCGTGGTGGTAACCGGTTTTGTTATGTTGGTTGGTAATTGTTGAAGCGATTGATTTGAATGTGGGAGTTGCTAGATTCTCTTGTAAAGATAGCGTCTAAATAGTAATTACCCAACGTCACCGGAAATTATTGATTATGTTTTTGTTTCCACTTCTTTTGTTTGTTTATGTAAAGCGAAGCTAAAAGGTAACCAAATCTAGACATACATGTCTATATGACGCACTCACACAAATATCTGTCTCCCTAACACCATAAAGTCATCTTATTTTTATCCTTCTGCGCTTCACTTTACTATACGTGCATACATGTCAGTAACACTCATGGAAGCACTCCGTCGGTTACGACGATGAGGGTTCCGGTTGATCCGAATCAACGGAACAGCCTGCTCGTGAAATTAACGTGTAAGTGGCTGAGCACTCCACAGACACGTGTACCCTTAACGTAGTTCTCGGGGATATTCTGCGTGACACAGAGAGTGACAAGGCCGGCCCTTTGAAATACAGGTACAACAGAAACAGGAAGTAAGAGTGAGAGAAAGTTGTGGTGAAAGAGTACAGCAGGGATCACCACCATCCCCTGCCGGAGCCTTGTGGAGCTTTAGGTGTTTTTGCTCAATAAACACTCACAACGCCCGGTCTGGGAATTGAAACCGCGATCCTATGACCGCGAGTCCGCTGCCCTAACCACTGGGCCATTGCGCCTCCACTCATACATACACACATGCACACAAACGCGCACGCCCACACACGCACACATATATACACATACTTATATGTATTCAGTATGTATTTTCTGAAACATTATCCGCCGGGCGGTTTCCTATCGTCCTCAGATAATATATACGCGTTATACCGCAATTCATTCAACGGACTCAAAACATTATTGATAAGGATCTCGTAAAATCAACGAGAAACAACGCCAAAGAACTTCAGATGTCAGAGTTGACTAGCAGGACCGTGGTGCACAAGGATATTCGATATGAGACGTGTGAACTGAAGGGAGGTCAGTTCATGTCTGCAATGATACAGGAAAACCGATTGATCCGTGCCAAGCGTTTGTTAACAAGGTTAAAATTCCTCAAGAACAGTGTATCCTGTGGTTCTTCTCTTGGACCAGAACCAAAATTCTGACAAGACAAATGACAGATGCTTATGTGTAGGCCCGCTTGATGTCCCCACAGTGATGCGTACTGTGCCACCTCTCATCTTTCTACAAGGCCTTAGAATTAATGCTACTAGATACTTTAAGACCCTGGCGACAGCTGGTAAACCCTCGATGGATGAATGTACATAATATAAGTATAAATATATATCAGTGAGACTCAACACTTTTCGAAAAACCCACGTGACCCAAGAATGGAAGTCAGACAATCGGTACGATCACGTAAAAAGCAAAATTGCGGCCTCCAGCCACCTCAGATTTAAAGACATTGGACTACTTAGTTTGGAGAGTTTTAGGCAAGTTACAATTCAAACTAGTTACGAGTCGCCAATACATCCACACGGCAAATTCAGTCGCAAGAGACTGACTTCATAAAATATAATATTGTTTGTGTACATATAGTAGTAGTAGTAGTAGTAGTAGTAGTAGTAGTAGTAGTAGTAGTAGTAGTAGTAGTAGTAATAGTAGTAGTACAATGTAGGCAAAATGGCCAAATGGTTAGGGCAGCAGACACGCGGTCGTAGGATCGCGGTTTTGATTCCCGGTCCAGGCATTGTGAGTGTTTATTGAGCGAAAACACCTAAAAGCTCCCTGAGGCCCCGATAGTGGGTGGTGGCGAAACTTGTACACTTTCACCACAACTTTCTCGCACTCGTTCTTCCTGTTTCTATTATACCTGTATTTCAAAGGGCCAGCCTTGTAACAGTCTGTGTCACGCTGCATCTCCCCGAAAACCACGTTAAGTGTACACGTGTCTGTGGAGTGTTCAGCCACTTGCATGAACAGCCTGTTCCATTGATCGGATCAACTGGAACCGTCGTCGTCGTAACCGACGGAGTGCCACGATGGTAGTACAGATAAAAATTTAAGATTCAAACGAATCAGGTCCTTAAATCGTAAAGCCCCAAAGTCGGGTTTGTGAAATCGCTATTTTGTAAAAACAATATTTGAGGAACAAATACTTATTTACTGAATCTTATATTCCAGTTTTATGTAAACCACAAACGGCCGACTGAGTCCACCACGAGTCTCAAGGCTGCAAATGAGGACAAACAATGCAGTCAATAGACTCCAGATCCACGCCAATTGGAGGTTCCGAGTAAGGTGAATAAGAAGCAAATCACTACAGATGTGTTGTTCACTCACTACACCAGTAACAGGTGTGTTTTTCGTTGATGGATAGAATTATTATATCATGCGAAAAAAATGCAGAGACGTTTTCCTCAAGTGAATTTATGTACGAATTAAACATTTCGGAATATCTTAAATTACAAAGGGAGTTTCTTTGATCAAATTTTGTCGAAGAGTCATGAAATGGCACTTTCTTTGAAAATTTGAAATATTAAATTTGTACCTAATATTCACCGAATGAAAATGGTTTTATTTTTGCATGATTCATCAATAAAAATCATTTTATTTGTTTTTTTTTTGCATAATTCATCAGTAAAAACACATATGAAAGAACTGTAGTGAGTAAACCATAATCCATGTTATAATATCAACACATATGGATCAAAACACTTTGAGTGCCCCCCCCCACCAACACCAACACTGCTACGATGATTTGGCTAGGAGCGTGTTTACTGAGAAGTTCACGTTTCTGGACGACGATCTGCACCCCCACTTCTTCCTCAAAGAGAATTAGGAAAAGGAAAATCATCTGTATAACCCACCTTTAAATCTAGAGGTTTCCACCAGCGTAGCTGAGGACTTCCTGCCATTAATTAATAAACACTTTCCCAGAAGCCATAACTACTATAAACTCTCCAGTCTCATAATGTCAAGGTGAGCTACTCCTTCTTAGACAACATTGCATCTAACATAGCACGCGTCAACAGATGTAAAAATGCACCTGCACGACTCCCCCCACCCAGCGTACAACTGCCGAATCTCTGCCTCCTGCCCTCTAGAAATATTCTGTCTCTCAAGGGCCGTAATATACACAGCCACTCTTACACCATGGTAGCATTAGACACTATACGAGTATGACAGTCTATGACTTCCTACACTATACGGGTATGAGGTTCAATGACTTCCTAGCACATGCCCTCGTTCAGGTCCTGGGATCGAGAAAACTCCACTTACCTGTCTCGTTTCCTCTAGAGATTGCGTAGCCTCCGAGATGAAACACCAAGCATCAAGTGGACTATTGTCGACAAAGCGCCCCATATTCACTTGGATACTCTAACTGCCTCCATGGAAAACTGCATATGCTCCAACAACCAGCAGTATCCATCAGCAAGATTTATATCATTGCTTTCACCAGAGGCATGCCCGATTGGCAAATTACATGCCACTGGTCACCGACAACCCGGATATACTACTTTGTACCAGCTGTACCCTGTACTGACTGCGCCAAGGTCACCATCACCAATCAACCCCACTGCGCAGGAACACCAATTACCAATACCTAACGCTTACTAATCCCCAACGCTTGGTAAGTGCGAGCGAGTGCGAGTACACGTATAAACGCGCACACGAATATACATATCCACATATAAATGAATACGCATGTGTCTTTGTGTGTGTTTGAGTGTGTGCGTGTTTGTGTGTGTATGTGTGCGTGCATATATATGTAAGCATATATATATATTTATATATATATATGTTTCGTTTTTAGATTTGGTTTGCAAGATCCTTTATATGAGTTCGTGTGTTGAAGCATATTCTGTTGTGTCTGGAGAGAGTAATTCTCTTTTAGTGCCTTATTATTTAACACACTCACCGGTAAATTTCCACTTATTTCTTATTTTTATTTTCTAAAATTTTCGTTGCGTCTTGCAACCTTTTGAAAAGTCTTGACTCTTGAAAAGGTTGCAAGATGCAACGAAAATGGACGTATATGTATTCGTGTATTCCTGCTTGTGCGAGCAATCATATGATTTCAGTTTTACTGCATTAAAAGCCGTTTCCTTTCCCACTGAACTTGGCTATTTATCTCTAAGATCTTGATAAATTTTGTAAGTGTTCCGTGAGCTATACTTGTCGCCTTCTAAGTTGGTACTTTCTACGAAAATAGAATAGAATTTAACATGAGATTTAAAAAAAAAAATCCTTTTGTCACTTCATAATGAGCGATTGTAGGGGGGAAATGTTACCACTTCTAATGTTCAAAATCTATCAGTAACGTCTGAGGTTGTTGATGATTTGCAATTGGCTGATAGAGAATTTGACAAGGTTCATACGGCTTTCTCAAGCATTCTAAATTATTACGTAATAGCAATTTTAACTTATTACGTAATTATGACTGTGTAAACAGTTTTACTGATATCAATATTTACAAATAATCATTTATATTTTGATTATTCTTGCGACTGTTTCAGTACCATTAACACCAATTATAATTCTGATTATCAAATATATGGAAGCTATCACAGTTAACACTATGTGTGAAAGAAAGGCTGGTTCAAACAAACAAATCCCAATTTTTTTTTCTCTAATTAGCTAATAATTTGCAAACAAACAATGTTTTACATGGGCAATATAGTTGCAGTTCTTGTTACCTTGGAGGAGACGCTAGTCTATAGTAACTAACTTTCCCATTTAAGCCTTAAAAAATTTGGAAGCTACTTCATTTACGATGACGGTTAATAAATACACGAGGTAAGAAGTTTATTCACGATACACAAGACGTTCATCAGAAATAATTCGTTTTCATCGTAATATATAAATATGTGCGTGTGTTTGTATGTGTGTGTGTGTGTGTGTGTGTGTGTGTGTGTGTGTGTGTATGTGTGTGTGTGTGTGTGTGTGTGTGTGTGTGTGTATGTATAAATATATGTAGAGGGATTTGAAGTGATGTACAGTTATTGTATATTGAGAACACTAAGGTACTCAGAATGTTGGATTATTATATATATTTTTATTTACATTTTTAGCGCTTTTTTTCCGTTTTCGGATTTATCAAAAATGTGTTTTATCGTTAAGTTTACTTCGCCTTTTTATATAAATTTGAAAGTGATGATGTTTTAGAAAGAGAGAGAGAGAGGGCGAGAGAGGTGAGAGAGGTGAGAGAGAAAGATAGTGAAGACAGTGAAGATAAAGAAGGGAAAAGGCGGTCGGAGCTTTTAGGCGGTTGGCAAAGGAAAGAAAAAGAAGAAAAGCTTAGGGGAGGGGGCTTTTTTACCAGTGTGGTCAAACTTGATTGATTCAGTATGTTGTTTTTTCTATTTTTTAGTGGCCTTTTGGGTAGGGAAGGAAACGAATTTTTCGTATCCAAATGGTCGAGATTTTAAATGGAAGAGCAGATGTTTCTGATTTTTTTCCCAGTAAGAATAATAATTATATTTCAATATCTTGCTTATTTTAATTCTTTTGTATTCATTAATGTAAGGGGGGAGAGAATGGTTGTATGGATGTGGTCAATTTAAAAAAATTAAAATTCGTTTTTTATTTAGCCGTGTATGGCTATGTTTTGAAAGACTGATTTTAATGTAAGTATAGATATAATTTTAAATACCCCTTCCCAGTCCCACAATACGCACAACATCGTTTTACGCGGATGAAGATTGTTTCCCGGGGCTAAGCCATTCCTTATGCTACTTCATATTGATGTATAGGTATTATTTTTCGTCACTAGTAACGATTCAGTAAAGAAATCGTTGCTTGTGTCCATGAGTTGAGCGGTGACGAGCAAGCAAACCATCGGAGATTGTGGCTCGTTGAATTTTGTTGTTTTTCAATTAAAGCATGCGGAATCCATGCTCCATACTTCTGAACCTTTCCCAGCGAGTGAAGATGCTTCTCTATAGCAGTGTGGGAGCATTCCATTTTCTCTGCCAGTTCCCTTGTCGTTTGACGAGAATTTTCGTGCAAAATTTGGTTTAATCGCTCTTCATCAAACTCAACTGGACGGCAAGAACGAGGTGCGTCTTTGAGGTTAAAATTTTCATTTTTGAACTTGGCATATCAACCACGAGCGGTTCTTTCAGCTATGGCACCCTCTCCATACACAGCACAAATGTCGCGAGCAGCTTTTGCGGCCTTAGAACCTTGATTAAAAGCAAAAAGAAGGAGGTGTCGAAAATGCTCGTTTTTCTTAACTTGACATTCCATTTTAATGATCTGAAAATAAACAAAAATTAACTAAAATTAACTAGAAAAAACAAAAAACAAAATAGATTCCAAAATGATTCAAAAATGGAATTCTTGTAAAAAAAAAAATAGATTCCAAAATTTAAAAACGCAATAAATTCCAAAATTTTAAAAAACGTCGGGAACTTAGTTGCCAACCCAATATTTTGGTGCAGATTCGTCTTGCCATACTATATGGGATGTTCCTTTTCATGTGTGAAGGGTGGCAAGAGTAGAAATTCAAATATTGATGCGTGTCCGTTCGTTTGCAAAATATTTCTGTTCTAACAGTGGATTTGTCTATTCTGATGTTAATGTCTGGGAATAGTAGTCCATTGTAGCTTGTTTCTGCTGTGAATTTTATAGATGGGTGCAGTGTGTTGAGAATGTTGTGAAATGTTCGTAGGACTTCTTTTGATCTATCCCAAAAAAATGAGACAGTCATCGAAGTAGCACTTCAACTTCTTCACAATATCTTCCTTGAAGCTGTGATCAAAGATTTTTCCTACTTCATCGTAAAATTTACTTTCTTCACTATCTCCAACTCACTCCTCCTCTCTCACCCCTTCACCTTTCTTTCTAATTTGTTCCTCTCTTCACTCACCTCTCTTTCCCTTTCTAAAACATCATCAGTTTCAATTTTATATAAAAAGGCGAAGCAAACTTACTATAAACTACTTTTTTGATAAATCCGATAACGAAAGAAAACGTTAAAAGTGTAAATAAAAATTTTTATAATCATCCAACATTTTAACTACCTTAGTATTCTCAGTATAAACATATATATAAACGCGCACAAACGCACGCACGCACACACACACACACACACACACACACACACACACACACACATACACACACACACATACTTATTGTATTCGATATTTTTGATTGAAGCCGCTTGAATATAATATTTGAACATATAAACAAACTTGAGAAATAGAAGTTAAGAGAAAAAGTCATATCGAAAAAGACAAAGGGAGAATGAAGTTATAAAGAAAAGTATTTAATGAAATAAAGTAATTAGGGAGTTACTTTATTTCATTAGTATGAATAGTAATTAGATTTTAGATTTGTATTTTATCTATATGTATACTTGTATACTTGTAAAAATGTATTTGTTAAAAATGGTCAACATCAAGTTTTCATGTTTAAAATTAGTGATTCTTTATACATGTATACAAGTATTCTTGTATAGAATGGTGGCTTAGATATTATTAGTTCTGTTTTCTCCCTGTCATTAGCAGTGCTTACGTTGATCTTTGGTGCTTTACCAACATCATCTTCTATTGTATTCCTTGTACGTATGTGTGTGTCTGCGTATGTGTGTGTGTGAGAGAGAGAGAGAGAGCCAGCCATGTCATTATTCGCATATTTCTATGAGATATAACGGTTGTAGGTTATTCTTAGGCCATTGAATTTGGTCCTATATACCAAATTACTCATACATAAATATTCAAAAAATGCAAAGTGTGACTAGATGCAGTTTTTGGGGTGGTGGAGTTGAAGGCAGGGGACTCTGACATTCTTCCATAGGGTCCTATAAGAAGCGTGACCAAATGTGACTATAGATATTACGCAACCATCAGATCTTGGTCTATCCCTATATCTTCTGTCAATTGGCTCAGTTTGAAGACTCTATTTTGCATTTCTTTCCTAGATGTCCATAGTACGGGAGCTGTGACTTCAATGTGGAGAAATAGCGACTCCGAGACTCTTCCGGATCTCCGAGTTATGCTCCCTGTCAATTAACAGAACTCCTGAGAACTTTGAACGAACCCTATTTCGACAGCTTATATGCCCAATCACATTCTTTCGGTTATTACCCAAAATTCGTGACCAAGTGTGTGATAGGCACTGAATTTGTTAATGTTGTATAATAGAGGATAAAGGTCAACTGGTTTCTTTTCAGTGTTCTACCCATACAAGTGAAGAGTAGATCGAAACTTCATAGCCCTAGAAATCAGTGCACTGCTTTTTAAATTTTTGTAGTAATTATTCGTACTACCGTTCTATCGTCTCATTTGTTTGCGCCAATGATATCCACGACAGTCAAAATTACTGCTATTGCTATTTTATATCTTTAATTGGCAAAAGTTACAATGTGTCTCAAGGGGCGAGAGTATGATGTATGAGTTTAATGTATGAAAACTTTGAATGCGTGAGTCAAGTTGCAAATTCTGGTAATTAAAAATAAAAATTAAAACATATATTATATACATATATGTGTGTGTGTGCGTGTGTCTGTATGTCTGTGTATGGAGAGAGAGAGAGATACATATATATGTATACATTTATTAATATGTATATATATACACACATACATAACACATATATACGTGCATACATACATATACATACCTACATGCATACATATATGTAGGCAGACATACATACATACATGCATACATACACACATACATACATACATACATACATACATACATACATACATACATATTTACATACATACATACATACATACATACATACATACATACATACATACATACATACATACATACATACATACATCATTCACCTATGCTCACATTCATGTCTTGGCAAAAATCAATAATCAACTGTGTGATGACACATATTTCAAATATAATAATTTTTGAAATGGTTTTCATTGTTTTTAACTATTTTAATTTATTCATAGCAAGTAACCAATACGTCACCTTCATAGGCAATGAAATTATTGTTTATGATGTCACTGGAATTCCAAAATAGCTACGTTACATGCATAAAGACATTTAAAGTAGATATAATGAGGCTGTAAAGAAGTCTGGCAACGTCTCAGATGATTCATCTCAATATCAGGTCCCGTTGAAAAATATTCAATGGCCGACTTTATTCTTTTTGCAGATGTACCAATTAATTATTCAAAGTGCCTAACAGAACATTTCCGAAATGTATACTCAAGTTCTAAATACACTATTTTGCATCAAACAACAACATTGTACAATGTATATAAAGATCAATTCCCTTTACTTCTTAATATTATCAGCGATCATTTTGCACAACTCAGTCGAACATTTCCGGATGATTTCCTCTTGAATAAAAAAGAAGCAGGGAGATTTTTGAGACAACTGGATATTGTTGAGAATCATTTAATGGTAATGAGCAGCATATCTACAAGATTGTTACAAGGGAATCATGAAAAGGCTCGCCGTGTTATGTTAATAGTACTCTACACTAACTTGGTTTGGTGTAAGTTCCTGAAGAACTTCTTTAGTAGGCATAAAACTTTAGTTAAATTGTATATGAGCATGGTTTCTAGTAATAATGTAGGACACAGAATTAAAAAAATATTTGAATCGACTAAGCGTAATCGCCACCTAACTATGTGACTGTTTCTAAATTATGCAAAGAAGGAATCTACAGAAATATATTTTATTTCCATTGTTTATGTTTCAAATTTGAATAGAAAGTACCCCAGTTGTATGCTGTCACACTAAAAGGAACATACCGACAACGAAAAACGAAAAGAAAACAAAGCAAAATATAAGAAAATAAAGAAAGCATTGAAGTTGATGAGGTTAAGTGGATTACATACAGGTCATTCGCCACACATTACTATGTCGTGATAGGCATCTGAAAACGAATCTGATTTATTAGCCTATAGAGAAATGATTCCCCGATTATTATTCAAGTTCGGATTATATATGTGAGAGCCTAATGTTTTTACTCGTTGGAGGTCGCAGTAAATAGCTACTAATCAAGCAGTCCCTTTCCTCCTCACTTTATTTGGTGGGACAATATAATAATTGCATATCAGTTACGGCAAAATAGTTGTGTAAGGAAATACAGTTATTTGCACCAATAACGAATTCCATAAAAGTGAATTCAGTAAAACAAAACCCAACTAAAAATCGAATTATTCTGACAGCAATCAAAAGCAATTAGAAAACAAAATAAATTAAATTAATTCGAATTACATTTTTAAGCAATCGATAATGAAAATTAAAATAGCTAACCAACGATAAAAAGCGCCAAAGAAAACAACTGATCATTCTAGATGCTATCGAAAAATAACAGAATGGAAGTTATGTAAAAATATGAAGAGAAATAAAATTTATATTTGTATGAAATATCATTAAATCATTTTTACTACCACCTTTGGATTCGATATACTCGATATTCAAAAATAGGTAACTGGTGATTACATTAACGCAACGTGGGAGACTTTATGTGGCTAGTCGATATGCCTGAAACAGCAGTCGTATATTACTTAAAACATTTCCATCCTCAAGTCTGGATAACACAGATGTAAAGACAAAAAGAAGGAAAATCATGATGACTGCTGCAATACCATAATTTATAGAATTTGGTTGGTTTAGAGTTAAATCAGAAGGAAAGAGGAATTTTACTTAACATATAATGTGATATTTACAGTATGTTATTAACTTGTATATTATGGCGTACAATAAACATTAATTTTAGTGAAATTACACACAGCCCATACGTTATAAACACACACACATATACGCATGTACATATATACATATACAGGGTACAGTGAATAATCTGTCGTCTAGATTACGCACAAATGAAAATGACACTGACAGTTCATTTTCACAGATATATTTACGAGAATTACATAAAAATATGTTGAAATATTAAAGAATAAATTTATTTAAGAAAATCGCCATTGACTTCAACCACAGCCTCTAGACGACTTCGGAATCTGCTGCAATTCTTCTGGAGGTCTCCGTGTTTAAGTTCATCTTTGGTGTTACTAGGGGTTCTGTTGTTCTCTTGTTCAACTGCGCCCCACATAAAATAATCAGGTGGGTTGCACTCTGGAGAGTTTGGTGGCCAGATGTGAAGGGTGACGTGGTCGCAGAAATTGTCTGACAGCCATGATTGGATTTTCCTGCTTGTGTGGCATGGTGCAGAGTCCTGTTGCCAGACACAGGGTCTTCCAGCAGCCATCCTCTTGACCCAGAACAACACTAATCCTCTAGGCACTTGGTGTAGGCCTCCATGTGGTGACTGAGGCCGTGTAGGAAGACGAATGGAGGCATAACTTCGGCATCAGCATTGATCACTCCAAACACAATGATGTTGACTGGATGTTTGATTTTCATCACTCTCGGTACATGTTTTGGGAACACGACAAGCACTTAGATTGACACCCAAATATTTTGAAACGGTCGTATTGGAGCTTCCGGCGTGAATGCCAAGCAGTGCAGCATGTCGTTTTCCAATTTTGGGCAGATTGAATTACGTCATGGTGCTGTTTTTCTTACAGACGCTGCCCAAATGACCCTACCATACTGATTAGTCGACAAAATCAAAAATATACAATGCACAGACGCAAAATTAAAAATATAAAATGGCGACAATTTACCCATCACACGCTGTATGCGCGCGCGTATGTGTGTATGTTGAAAACGTTGCAAGAAGCAACGAAAAGTTAAGAAGAAATAAATGATTAGAAATTGAGCCGGTGAGTGCGTTAATTAATAAGGCATTTATTCTTAGTTCACCATATAGGTTGTCCATATAAGGGGCAGATAAAAATGGGCCGATGAAACGTATGATTGATAAAATAAGTGAATATTGTATAACATGATGTGAAGGACGCGGGGACCCCACAATCCACGTGCGGTCATTGATCTTTTTTTAAACCCTAGTGTTCGCGCTCAAGTTAGCTCATTGATACTTATCAAGTGCGATATTGTCATCATTCTTGCCGCAAATTTATGCAGTGGCAAGTACTTTCTCTCTATCCTTGATTTTCTTTGTGGTTGGAATTTAAAATATTTTATTAAACATTTCGGTTCCGTGACCTGAGATCTTTAGGGAACGACCTTGCTTCCAGTTTGATTCCAGGCCACGCATATTTACACTACCAAGCTTGAGCGAGAACATTGTTAATGGTATTACTTACATTTGTTCGTCAAGGGCGAGTTGGCGGCGTTGCAGGTCCCTCCTCTTCCGCTGTAGTTTGTAAGGTACTCCATTTGAATGCTTGGTGTAGGTTCTTTGTATTGCATTTGGATCATTTGGATACTTTTCTTTAAGTTCTATGTGAGAAATATTGTTAATGTATATGAATTTTATGTTTGCTGGTATATTTGGGTTATATGGGACTTAGGTTATATGCTTATACGTTATATGGGACTTTGGGTTATATGCTTATACGTAACTCTATTTTGTAACCCTCAG
>NC_042998.1:180407829-180480329 GCF_006345805.1 Octopus sinensis
ATTTTGACCCTTTGGACCCAATCAGCCAATCTGGTTCTTCCAGATTTTTTGAAAATGGCCGGGTGCAGGTACCTGGTGATGCTTGAGGGTCGCCCCCCTAAGTGTCATCGGTGCTTGGAGTCCGGCCACATAAAGAAGAACTGTCCCCGGGCACAAAATAGGATCCCGGAACAGTTAAGTAAAACCCCTCTAGAAGAGGACTCCTCAAACAGAGGCCGAAAGAGGAAGGTGAGCAACAATGGGTGCTCACCAAAGGATAATAGGGATGAGGAGAGGAAGGCGAATCTTCCAGCCACGGAGGAGACGCACCCTCCCTCAGTTGAAAAGGGGAAAAAAAAGAAAAACAGGAAGAAAAACAGGACATTACCGACTGTCAGCGTAGCACCGGAATGTCCCGGAACTACGTCGGTTGGGGTTGTGCCACACACAAGAGAAGGAATACCGTTGGCGGGAACTGTGCCGCCACCGAAAGAACTGAACGTATTGGTCCTCTTCTATAGAGGAGGAGAAATTGAAAAAGTGATGGAAGAGCATCACAAGGGAGCACCTTTAGCCTTCACACAGGACCCCGAATGGCCTCCGCAGGTAGCTGTGGAGGCCGTGGCGTTCGACGTGACGTTTGGGCTAAAGGAGCTCAATGAAGACTATAACTTGGTCCCGGGCGACGCTGACTCGGAACTTGATTACGTTCTGAGAGAGGCGTGGTTGATGGTGGAGGGCGCGGGCACAAGCGACTTCGAGGACGATATGTAATTATTGAACTGTTATTATTAGTAATGGACTGCTAAGTCCAAAAATTGAAAAATTGTAAGAGGTTTAAAACCTCGTTTTGTGTTTATTTTTATTAATAATGGACTGCTAAGTCCAAAAATTGGAAAAATTGTAAGAGGTTTAATACCTCGTTTTGTGTTTATCCTTAAAAAGAACAATGTTTTAGAGAAGCGAAAGTCGGCGGGCGCTTTTTGTCTTCTCCCATCCTTATCATCTTTCTTTCATTATCATTCACTTCATTAATGTCCTCGTCCAGCCCGCAAAGCTAACTTAATCTGTGTACTGCCTTTATGGCAAATGTTTTGAAATAAAGTAGCTTGCTAACCAACCACATGGTTCTGGGTTCAGTCCCACTGCGTGGCATCTTGGGCAAGTGTCTTCCGTTATAGCCCCGGGCCGACCGATGCCTTGTGAGTGGATTTGGTAGACGGAAACTGAAAGAAGCCTGTCGTATATATGTATGTATATATATATATATATATATATATATATATATATATATATATATATATATATATATATGCGTATTCTAGAGTGCGATTTTTCTATACATGATCAGTTATACCCAATTTATCAATATCTCCTCGTGTCACAACTTTGCGATGTTCCTCTACACTTATTTTGAGTGGGGGCATGGTTCGTCTTTGTATAACCTACCACAGCTGAATGGGATGGAGTACACGCAGCTTTTGGTCATATACTCTTCTATTCCTGATTTTACTGGAAAGAGATATTTTCGAAGTGTTGTATTACTCTTGAATACTGTCCTGATGTCATATGGACCTCATATCTTTTGTAGCATCTCGGAGAGGCCATTCATAAAGTGTAGACAGACTATTGACAGTTTATTGGTTTCATCTCCTCTTTTCTTCATAATTGGCGTAGTGATTAATACGCGGACTACTAACCCCAATATTACGAGTTCGATTCCAGACAGTGACCTGAATAATAATAATAATAATAATAATAATAATAATAATAATAATAATAATAATAATAATAATAATAATAATAATAATAATGAGCATGTTCCTTAGTGGCTGATGATATGTGCATCTCTGATCATGAGCAGAAGTAGTGGGGGAGCATCATAGCCATGTGTTGAGGGGGATTCTTTGGGGTTTGAATAATTCACCTCTGGAAACATGGGTGGTTTTTTCAACATCCTTAAACAACTCTTATTCAGAGACCGTTTGAGCGGGATGGGCTACTCAACCTGAAGAAAATTCTAACTGGGCCCCACCTGCAAGGTCAGGTGCTGTTTATATTGATATGAGATCACCATGTCGCGCACATATGGTTGTGATGCATGTGCCTGGTGTACCCTAATCAGACGGGTAGTCATGATGGGTATATTGGCTTCGTATATTTTATCCCAGTGTCACTTTGATGGCATGAACTGCTTTCTCACTCAATAATAATAATAATAATAATAGTAATAATAATAGCAATAATAATAATAACAATAAAAACACAACAACAACAACAACACAACAACAACAACAATAATAATAATAATAAATAATAATAATAATAATAATAATAATAATAATAATATAATAATAATAATAATAATAATAATAACATCGAAGAATACCTCAGGAACTAGAACCCAGATTCGAAATTTCCCCAAGACACATGATAAAGGCTGGAGGGTATATCAGCCGAAATATTGTGTTAACTACAAACAAGATGTGGACAAACATCCGTCAAATGTAAATAATGTACATAATTCCTCATCAATTAAATATAGAAAAAAAAAAAAATATATATATATATATATAGAGAGAGAGAGAGAAAGAGAGAGAGAGATACACACACACATATATAATGCTCTATATTGCCATCACTTTGTAGAAGAAAATGAACACGTGGACGCATATAAACCCACAAATCTGTTATGTATATTCAACTGCAAATATGACCGTGTGTGAGCATATAACTGAACGTTCATGTATGCGTGTACATTTCAAATGTAAGTTTTATGTATTTGTTGAATGTGCAGGCGCAGTCAGTTGCTTCCTGTTCAGCCAGAGTGGACGCGAGTCAACCAGCTCCGTACAATTAAAGAAAAAAGACCAAAAACGGAAAGTTGTCGAGGTGATTTTGTTTATTGTGAGTTGGGCATAATTTATTGCGTGCCAATTATTATTTCATTAAGTTGTGTCCAACTCTGAGACAATTTCGCCTGCTCTCGGCGGCTGCCGTTTTTGTGTTTATTGAAAAAAAACAGTGGAGGGGCGTATCCGTCTTCGATAAATTGAGTGAATATTTTTTTCACGTAATTGTGAGAATTGTATCGTGCTGTAAAGAACTTTTTGTGAAAACTGCTCTATAGGGGAGTATTTTGCCTCCGAAGTTTGAACAAGTTTTACCAATTTTACACCAAGTTTTGTGGAAGTTGTGCGTTCCTGGTTCAATTTAGGCTGGGAGTACCAAATGGCCAGAAGGTTTTTGCTGTGTTATTGACTTTCTTTTTAACTTTATTTGACTCTCTCCTTTTTCACTGTGACTTTCTTCGGATTTCCTTTTCCTCTCGTTTCTTAGTTTTATTCTGAATACAATTAAAAAACAAAAAAACAAAAAAAACAAAAAAAGAACATGGCAATGAAAAATAACAAACTTTTGGAATGGGAGATCATACCGCCTAAAAAGTGTTTAAAAGACCGTGAAGATAGGACGGTGGTGTTGAGAACCTACTCCAAGGCACTCGACACCATCGCCCTATTCGAAAAGACGGCAATTGAAAAGGAGTTGGAAGAGTATTTGCCAACAATTAAATTCATTTCCAGGGGTGTCAAATATGCAACGGTGTGGTTGCTATTTGACACCCCTGAAGAGGCTTGCAAATTTGCTAGCAAACCCCTGGAGGGTAAGGAAATCTTATTCCTGCCCACGTACAAAAAAAAGAAATTGATGAAAGCTTGGATTTGCGGTCTGCCACCCGACATAGAACCCGAGTGGATAGAGGAGACTATCCGCCGGGGTCTGGGTGGCAGCGAAACTAAGCTCCTTAATGTAAAAGTTCTTCCTGCGGCTGCTTGGGTTGGGTCAAAAGCAATTTTGACCCTTTGGACCCAATCAGCCAATCTGGTTCTTCCAGATTTTTTGAAAATGGCCGGGTGCAGGTACCCGGTGATGCTTGAGGGTCGCCCCCCTAAGTGTCATCGGTGCTTGGAGTCCGGCCACATAAAGAAGAACTGTCCCCGGGAACAAAATAAGATCCCGGAACAGTTAAGTAAAACCCCTCTAGAAGAGGGAATGATAACGGCCGAGACAGTAGAGGACTCCTCAAACAGAGGCCGAAAGAGGAAGGTGAGCAACAATGGGTGCTCACCAAAGGATAATAGGGATGAGGAGAGGAAGGCGAATCTTCCAGCCACGGAGGAGACGCACCCTCCCTCAGTTGAAAAGGGGAAAAAAAGAAAAACAGGAAGAAAAACAGGACATTACCGACTGTCAGCGTAGCACCGGAATGTCCCGGAACTACGTCGGTTGGGGTTGTGCCACACACAAGAGAAGGAATACCGTTGGCGGGAACTGTGCCGCCACGGAAAGAACTGAACGTATTGGTCCTCTTCTATAGAGGAGGAGAAATTGAAAAAGTGATGGAAGAGCATCACAAGGGAGCACCTTTAGCCTTCACACAGGACCCCGAATGGCCTCCGCAGGTAGCTGTGGAGGCCGTGGCGTTCGACGTGACGCTTGGGCTAAAGGAGCTCAATGAAGACTATAACTTGGTCCCGGGCGACGCTGACTCGGAACTTGATTACGTTCTGAGAGAGGCGTGGTTGATGGCGGAGGGCGCGGGCACAAGCGACTTCGAGGACGATATGTAATTATTGAACTGTTATTATTAGTAATGGACTGCTAAGTCCAAAAATTGAAAAATTGTAAGAGGTTTAAAACCTCGTTTTGTGTTTATTTTTATTAATAATGGACTGCTAAGTCCAAAAATTGGAAAAATTGTAAGAGGTTTAATACCTCGTTTTGTGTTTATCCTAAAAAGAACAATGTTTTAGAGAAGCGAAAGTCGGCGGGCGCTTTTTGTCTTCTCCCATCCTTATCATCTTTCTTTCATTATCATTCACTTCATTAATGTCCTCGTCCAGCCCGCAAAGCTAACTTAATCTGTGTACTGCCTTTATGGCAAATGTTTTGAAATAAAGTAGCTTGCTAACCAACCACATGGTTCTGGGTTCAGTCCCACTGCGTGGCATCTTGGGCAAGTGTCTTCCGTTATAGCCCCGGGCCGACCGATGCCTTGTGAGTGGATTTGGTAGACGGAAACTGAAAGAAGCCTGTCGTATATATGTATGTATATATATATATATATATGTGTGTGTGTGTGTGTGTTTGTGTATCTGTGTTTGTCCCCCTAGCATTGCTTGACAACCGATGCTGGTGTGTTTACGTCCCCGTCACTTAGCGGTTCGGCAAAAGAGACCGATAGAATAAGTACTGGGCTTACAAAGAATAAGTCCCGGGGTCGATTTGCTAGACTAAAGGTGGTGCTCCAGCATGGCCGCAGTCAAATGACTGAAACAAGTAAAAGAGTAAAAGAGTGTGTTGGCTGTGCTTTATGCAATTTCTTGAATAACTATGATAGTAAACGTTCAAACAGCCAGCTTTGATATGATATTTATGAATTTATCAGGGAGGGGTAAAGGCGTTGGAGAATGTAGAAGAATTCAAGAAGTGACAGAGGAGTGAATGTATTAGTCGAGTGCAGGGTGTAAAAAATACGAAATGGCTACTTTATTCTGAGATAGGAGAGAAATTTGAAGATAAAAGCTTAGAAATTCAATGTATAATCTTCCTTGGCTGTTTAAAGTTTCATCACCAAATGCATTTCCCTTCTAAACAAGATAGATTTAGTATAAATTTTACTTATGCATAATTCCAACCTGATTTTATTTTTGACTGACGTTTCAAATTTACAAGATCAATTTGATACTTTAAATACTTCAGAATTATGAAGAGGCAACTCTTAAGAATCACAATTAAAGTTCTAAGATTTATTCTTTTTTTTTTATATCTTGTAATTCCCTCATGGTGATTTCCATAGAATAAAGTATAAGCTTCCGACTCGTGAGGCTTCAGTTCGTTTCGATTTCCAGTTAAAGCCGCTTAATTTCCTGTACGCCACAAATTTCCTGCAGTAAGACATAAATGTCCCGCGGCCTCATTCTACTCAACGATAATTTGTCTTGCGCTTACGAAGACATAGTGAAGAAAATGCTTATTCTTTATTTTCCTTAAATCTGATCCAAAATCATTTTTCGAGTGAAGAAATTATGCCAAAATTCTTTTTATGTCATTCTGTGTATTTCCGGTAGGAATACTACTTTTGGTTATTTTCTTTTCTAATACAAAACAAACAACTTAACAGTTACGTTAGATTTTCAATATGTTGACAATTTCAGCTGTTTTTATACAATTATGTTGCTGACATACTATGTGCAGAATATATCCAGTTAACTGTGTGCTAATATATTTCTGTGTAATAATATATTTCAATAGAGCACCATATTTCCTGGCTGCCGTGGAAATACAACGACTCACACTCCATCAATATTGCGTAAGAGAAAACTAAAAGGATGGGTCATGTCCTACGTTAAAATTAACACACATTAAACGAGAAAGATAGTGAAGCTCACAAAGAAGAGGATAATTAGCCGTGAAATTGCGAGTTCACACTTCCCCTCTGCTACAGCATAGCGTTACTGGTGAAATCTACCGCACTGTAGAGTAAGTAATTAGTGAGGACCCAGTGAGCGTATAGAGTGATTGTATTTACTTCCCTATCTGAGACTTCATGTAATTATTTAGGGCTTTTGAAAGCAGATGCAGTAATATTTATAGTCAGTGTCATCCGTAAACGTTTTACGATCTAATTCTATTGGATCAAACGTACTTGTCAGGCACCTATTATAAACACTGAGATATATCAATTCAATTGATTATTTACACGCCAAGTAAATATTTGAACACTTATATTTAATTATTAAAGAGCTCATTATTTCTTTATAATGGTGGTGACAAATGAGGACAGGTACTTGCAAGGATCTGTGCCTATCAGTGTAGCAAATGATATGCACTTTAAATGATTCGTTGGGTGATCCGCTTTCTATATTTTTCTGAAATTATTTTCTTTCATTTACGATATCAGTATTCTTCATAAAATAATGAAAACTTGTTTCTCATTCATTCCCTTCGTGATTTAATGGCATTTGTACAGTAAATATTGCTTTTATTTTAATGAAGCTAACAAACTCAGTATTGTAAAATCATCGAAAATCAGATATGACATTTATTATATTCCTGGAGCCTTTAGAATTGTACTGTAAATAAACTTGTGGCAATCAACAATCGAAACAAATTCATAGTCTTAAGCAACAAGTGTTTACGTCTTGAGTCTGCCAATGGAAATAACCATCCTCCATGACTTCAAACTTCACGCTGCCAGGTTGTTGCTAGCAACGGCTTTCAATTCCAGAAAGAAGTAACAAGAAAGTAATTGTTTTTAATTCCGCTCTTCGATTTTGGAATCCTACTGATATTTCAAAAAGCAACAAGATATGTAGTTTGATATAATAGTAAAACGCTGAGATCAAATTCCGCCGAGGTCGACTTTACCTTTCACCATTTCGGGGTTGATGAAATAAGGACCAACTGGGAACGAACTAATAGGCTAGCTCCCGTAACTAAAAGATTTCAATCCTATAGTTGAAAAATATTAGAGACAATAGCGTTTTACTATTATATCAAACTACATATCTTGTTGCTTTTTGAAACAAAAATATCATGTTCCTTATTTATATATATGAATTTTATCTGGGATGACTTTATACTCAAAATCCACTCCGAAAGTTGGAATTTGGGTACATGTAGGTTCCACTTGCGCAGCTACTCACCTATTCATCTGAATGACAGTAACATTTGTTTCTGATTTAGATACCTGCCAGCACTTTCAGAGTAAGGGTTTAATCGACTTGATCGAACTCAGTCCTTGACTGGCCCTCTTTAATTGATCCCGAAAGGCATAGCTGGACTTGGCGGTATTTCAGCAGAAAGTGCAAATAATTAGAGAGAAAAAAACAGAATGGTTCTTTTTCCGATAACTCCCTCTACGAGTATCTGTATCCACTACAACTCTCAGACAACCAACAACTCTTCATCTGTATCTCTTCTTTTATCTCATTTCCCTTCTTTGTGAAATAACCATCCTCCATGACTTCAAACTTCACGCTGCCAGAATTTTGAAAACAATTAAGTACTAAGGTCGATCCGTTAAAAAAAAGCGTTTTAAGACGTGCCCTAACATGACTGCAGTCCAATTCTGAAGCAAGTAAAAGATTGAAGGGTCAACTTCATCGAGCTGACCTCTTTACCCTATGTGAAGAACCCGAAAATCAGTAGCTATTGCTACGCTTCCTTATTGTCTAACACTATAAAAAAAAAAACATATTTTGGACAAAGAAAATGAACACTATTTTATTTATCCAGTTATCTCATTAAAATAATTAATGACTTGTACGACTTCTTGATTCAAATGAATATTAATAATTTGTTTATTTATTTATTTAGTTGTTTATTTTTTGCATGGGAACATTTTTGCAACCATAAGTATCTCTAAAATAACATATGTGGGCCATGCCATGCCATTATGAAGACTGTGTTATTCTTTGCACTAAATGTTACTTCACAATGCTGTATTGAATTACTACGCAGATATAATGAAAGAATAAAACAACAGTGGGTCTTGAGTTACAAAACTCTAAAATTAGAAACATATACACACGCTTACTTACACACACATGTGTAGATATAAAAACAAACATACGACTTTAAAAGATGTGGTAGGGGATTTCATGTTGTTGAATATTCCCAATATTGTATGTTTGTGGCCCCTGTTGTTTTTTTACTGACTTAAAACTCTTCGTTTTCCCAAAGAAAATAATAATAATAAGATAAAGACAAAACATGAAATTTACAAAACTCAGCCAAGTAGGACATGGTTACTTTGAAGTAAAAAAAAACACACACAAATCTCTCTCTGTCTGTGTCTCTCTCTGATCACTCTCTCTTTCTTTCTCTGTCCGCCGTCTCTCCCTTTCTCACACAAACACACACCCACAATATTTATTATCTCGGCATTTAGATAGTGTGCGGTGTCTTTAAGATTAATATGTGTATGTATCTATATTTTTATGTGTATATACACACACTATATAAGCGTGTATATGTGTATATCAGTTTGTCTATCTGTGACTCAGAATGGGTTTTCATTATTTCTTTTCTTTTTTTCTTCCCTTAATCATAATTTTTGTTTTCCTTTCTGACACATATGGGAAACTACGCAAAGCAGAAAGCAAGAGGTGACAAATTGACGCTAGAGTCGTTGCCTACATACAAACTAATAAGAAAATAAGTATCTAAAAAACGCCAAAAATACCAACCTCAAAACCAACGACAGTAGAAATGTATTTGAATTGTTTTGACTGCCCCTCCAAAGAAGGGCGCTTCTAACTTATGAACGCGTGTGATAAAAGACGCTAGAACACCCTTAGTCATAATGTCAGCCTCTCCCTCTCACTCTCTCTATTTCTTCCCTCTCGTATATATATATATATATATATATATATATATATTGTGTGTGTGTGTGTATATGTGTCTGTGTGCGTGCGTGTTGAAAGAAAAGCCATATGCATTCGAGGAGAAGCCCTTAAATGTCATCCATTCTTTCTTCCCGTGAATATAATCCCCACCCTCGCTTTCTGTCTCCTTGAAATATTTTTTCATTAATTCATGGCGGTAAAATAAACTGAAGAAAAAAAGAGTGTCTCTGTCTTAATGCATGAGAATATTCAGTGTCGGTTCTCCGCGTTCTGAGTTCAATCCTTAAAAAACAATTGTATTTGATATCATTTCAGACGTATGGCTATATTAGATGCAGGCCTAGTTTAGTAGCTCGTATTCACGACAAAAAGTTTTTAGAGCATTAAAACACATGTAATATAAACCCAACTTCTCAAATAAAAACAGGGGTGAAATTTTGAGACATTATTTGGGAAAAAAATTGCATCATATATGCTACAAAATACGGTAATTTTGCCTTACACAAATAATTTAATTAAAGTAACAAATTTACAGTATAATGGCAAAAATATACTTTGGAATTGCATATGTATCCGAATTGGCATCATTTTATGATTAAACATAATGTTTTAAATGTTGATACAAATATATTTCATTTAGAAACTTCAAAGCTCTTCAACTCTTCAACACAACGAACAACTCAGATCAAACATCATTTCCTCTTAAAAGAAATAAAAACATAAAATGATTGAACTGCTTCATCACCATTATTTATCAAAGTATTTTTTATTCGCAATGTGAGAAAGTGATGATGCTGGTTCTAGGTTTCCAAGGGCTCATTATCTGGTTTTATGTATATCTGACATTCAGATTGTCGAGGGAGATTGAAATTTGATGCACCGCCAAGGTTCCAAACACCCTGTAGATATTGGAGTTTTGTGTATATATATATATATATATATATATAGAGAGAGAGAGAGAGAGAGAGAGAGAGAGAGATAAATAGATAGATAGATAGATAGATAGATAGATAGATAGATAGATAGATAGATAGATAGATAGATATTCTCTTTAATCTCTTTCCAGTCATTAGAGGAATGTTAGTGGAATGTAATCGAGCCCAGTACTTATTTTCTATTTAAGCCTGGTACATATTTTATCGGTCTCTTTTTGCCGAACCACTAATTTACGGCGACACAAACATGCCATAAGCGGGGGGCAAACACAAACACAACCATACATATATATTGATGGGCTTCTTTCAGTTTTCTTTACTAAATCCACTCACAAGGCTCAAGTCGGCTCAAATCTATAGTAGAATACACTTGCCCAATGTGACATAGCTAGGAAGCAAATTTCTGACCACACAACGTCTGCGGTTATATATACTCACACGCACAGACACACACACACACACACACACACACACACACACACACACACACACACACATACACATAACCAGATTTGAATAGGAATTATATAGTATTGTCAAGAACGTTAAGTTCAGGAAGTACCCTAGAAGGTGTAATGTACATCACCAGAAAATCAGGAAATTACTTATCGACTTGAAGAAAGCTCCAGGGAAACTTGTACCAGCGGACAAAACTTCTAATTCCGATATTGGCATTATTAGTAAAAATATCATTAACAGAGGAATACCCGTCCTTAAGACTAAAATTAGATTACCCCCCCCCTGGTCTGATACCCAAGAAGTGGTTGGGTGGCTCAAGCTTCTAGAAATCAATAAGACTAATAAATTCTTGCAACTGGATATAGAGAGCTAATATGCCACTATCAACCCGATCATTCTTAGTCAAGTCCTGATTTGTTTAGCATGAAATATTCCGATTTGTCCCGACGCGAAATAGATATTGTTCTTGCCGCGCGAGCCACTAGATTTTGATGGTACATTATGGAGTAGATTAGATAAGGAAAATGCATTTGATACAGTAATGGGCTCACACGATTCTGCTCAGGCAAGTGACCTAATTGAAATATATATCCTTCCATTAATCCAGTATTCCTTTCCTGACGTAACAGTGGGGTCTATATAGGCATGACGCCTTATTTTTCTAAACAGAATAGTAAAAGTACAGTTAGAAAGGCATAGGAAAAGTTTCTTTAGGCTTTTCAAATATTTAGCACGAAACATTACTATAGGTAAGGATTACTATAGGTAAGGGGGAATTTTCTTAACGCTACCTTCTGTCTTGATACTGGATTATTTGAACCATTTTATAAACCGACTGATCATATTACGTACATTAACATAGCATCCAACCATCCACCCTCAATTTTACGGGGAATAGTTAAGGATCTTTCTACTCGAATTTCTAGATTATCTGCTACCAGTAAAATTTTCGAATCTCATGCATCTTATTAGAATGATGCTCTGGCTAAGGCTGGGTACCGTGATAGAATTCAATATATACAAGATGCAGGCTTAAGCAACACTGGTAATTCCTACAACTGTGATACACATCGTATACTACCTCAACGTTACCGTTTGAGAAATCATTCGGATAAAGAATACAGTCCAGAAAGAATTGGCCATGTCAATGATCTACCGGAGAAAACTCTTAGACACATGCGACATAGTAATTCATCTGCTTGTTCTAATCCTGTACAACACACTAGATCAAATGAACCTATCAACAGATATAGGAATTGAGGATATAATCATTAAAATGGCTATATCAGTGGCTAGCGTATAAAAACCACCTTATCGGTAGAATTAATTTTTAAGTATATAATTATATAAATATAATTATAATTAAGGGCGCTGGAGGGCCAACGTCAATACGCTAGAAGTAGATGTCAAATGTCTACAAACCACTCTAGGTTAGTTACTTCTACTGAAGAGTGTCAAGTCATTTTTATTACAAACACGAAATCTTAAGATATAGAGTTATCCGTAATTTTATAAATTTTCTTGTCCCTTCCCCCCGCATTCAGCCTTGTGTTAAAAAGAGAACAAACTTAGAGTTGTTTGTAGACATTTGGTATCTACTTCTAGCGTATTGACGTTGGCCCTCCAGTGCCCTTAATTATAATTTATATTTTTATAATTATATACTTAAAAATATACAAATATGTGTATATGTATATATGTATATGTATATGCATATACATATACATATATGTATATATGTGTTAGTGTTTATATATGCACATTCATGTATACATGCAATTATCCATATATATACACATACACAAATATTTTATACATAATATACATGCTTAGATGCATACATAATATTCATACATAACATACAAGCATACATACGTACACACCTATATAAGGTGGGGTTCCGCACACAGAGTCCCTTCATAACTGGAATCTATAGTTGACACTGCAGTGAGATGTACAGTGGGACCAAAAACTTTGCTGGAAGTTGAACGTCTCAACACCACGGCCATCTTTACCACTTTTGCTTTGGGTGTTTTGCCTCATTTCACGTTACTGTGTACTTTCCACTTGCTGTGCAAACTGTGTCTATAACTACGAACAGATGGGCAGGGAATCTGCAAAAAATGTAGAATTGCAATTTCAAATGAAGAGAATTTGTCACCGCATGTTCTCTGTACACTGAAGCCTCATCTGCAAAAACGATGTATTTTAAATCGACAAAACATATCTAACATTTTTCCAAGTCAGAGTTATATGATAGGGATATAATAGATTGGAATGACTCCCGTATATTACCGGTATTATTTGTTTTCAGTTCCAGAAGGATTAAACATAAGTTCGACTCTAGAAAATAGGACAAGATGTTTAGGCACATTCTCTTGACAGTTACCTCCAAATAATGTACTAAGTTAATAGATGATATATGATAATTACGTACATTTAACAAAATGATAATATAATACAAATAAAATGGATTTAGTGAATATAGATTAATAGCAATCTTCTTATTAAATATAATTCAGGAATTTGAAAGAAGATATATAGTCTACTGAAGTGATCCTATTACATACGTTGGTAATTGCTTTAATAATACAGACACCAGTAGTGTGATAGGGTTAAGACAAGATAAGCAATATCTAAACTGAAAACAGAATTGAAAAGGATCGTGTACAGTACTCTACTGCTTGTATCTATTAGGTCTTCATACATATGATATAATTCTATATCATATTATTCATAAAATGTAGAACTAAAATTAGTAATACGACAATATTTACCACTTCAGGAGTTCTTTGATGCATAAACAGATGTTTGAAATAAAAATATATGTGTATACATGTATACAGTATACAAAAATCACATTTATAGCAGAGCTATGATTAGAGCGGAAAAATCTGAGAAAATCTCTCTGTATTGTTTCGAATGTATATTAAACGTCTATCAAATGTCAATACAGTAAATAATCTGTTGGTTGAGATGCTTTCTGTAGAAAGTGAATCTCGTAGATTAGCCTTCTTTAGAGAGAAGAGAATACCAATTACTGATATCAACAGATTTTATTACCTGATGTAGTCTATGTAATGATACGACACACTTTACTACTTCACAAAGCATCATGATGGGTCAATATGTTCTCCGTTGCCTGCTAATAGAATTTTATGTGTATCTGAGAGGATGTTTTCGCATTTCTCAGCTTGAAAACATATAAAAGGGGCAAGAGAGATCGCCTATGATATTATCTGTCGTGCTGTATTTAGTAAAGCAAATATAGATGAACATGATAAGTATATGTAGCTGCATTACCTACTACACATCGCACTTTACCAAGTAAAATTGGAAAATACTAAGGAGAATAGGAATAGTAAACCAATAAACTGAATATATTAGTTCTTCCAAAAAATTTTGATTCATAATTGAATGCCCAGATACAGCCAGCGAAGCTTCACGAGCAACTTGCTAACGCTGACATGTTCGAATGTTGCTGAGTTCGACTTTATCTTTTCTCGGTGTAGTAACGATTCTGCCAACTCGCTTCCTTCGGCATATTTGTAATATTTGTTTCAACTTTTGTCACAGGGACAGCCCTTTCTGGGAGAAGGTCAGTCAATTACATCGACTCAGTTCTCAAGGTCAAGGTCATCTTTACATTTCATTCTTTCGGTGTCGATAAACTAAGTACCGTTTGAGCACTGGGGTATATGTAAGGCGGCGAGCTGGCAGAAACGTTAGCACGCCGGGCGAAATACGTAGCCGTATTTCGTCTTTGGTTACGTTCTGAGTTCAAATTCCGCCGAGGTCGACCTTGCCTTTCATCCTTTCGGGATCGATTAATTAAGTACCAGTTACGCACTGGGGTCGATGTAATCGACTTAATCCGTTTGTATATCCTTGTTTGTCCCCTCTCTGTTTAGCCCCTTGTGCGTAGTAAAGAAATATGTATATGTAATCGACTTATTCCCTTCCACAAAGCTTCTGGCCGTGTGCCAAAATTTGAAACCATTATCGGAGCTTGTCAAGCAAGCTGGCAGAATCGTTAGCACGTCCGTATTCGTGATTTGAGCTCAAATTCCGCCGAAGCTGAAGTTTCTTTTCATCCTTCCGAGGTCGATAAAATAAGTACTAGTTGAGCGTTGAAGTTGATGTAATCGACTTAACCACTACCCCGAAATTACTGCCAAACTTTGAGACGAATATTAGAAGCTTATCATTCTTGGTTGTTATAAAATGTTGTTTCAGCACAGTGAATTGATGGGGAATTGAAACATCCAAAAAGATCTCGCTTGTTTTACACAACATAATCACAACATAAAAGTGAATATTTTTGCTAACAGGACATTGTATGCCTTCAGCGTCTATCTGGGTATCGGTTTGGTGATTTAGCCATTGAGCTCCTGTCACTTAGAGTTTTAACTCATTTACCAGAGGAAGAAAAGTAGAAATATAGCTCATATACTTCCGCTGGATATTAGTAAACATTGGAGAAAATATTGTAAATTTTTCTCGTGTAAAAGAGTATGCACTTTTTGGATCTCTTTTCACAAGTTTCATATGATTTCATTGCACAATTAACGTGAACGCTTCGTCACTATTTTTCTTTTATTTACAACTTAAGGATGACAAATAACAATACGTCCCTGCAGCTTTTAAACACATTGAGCAAACGGTTTGGTTTGCTGCTTTCAACTACAAATTAATTTATATGCAGGAGCTAAAAATACTGAACCCTAGATGGAGGAAATGTTATTCTGGAATTCAAAGGCAATCATTTTCTACGTAAAGTGATAGAAATTGCAGCAATAGATACAAAGGTAGAATGAGCAAAGCTAATTTAATATTGTCGTTGTTTAACGCCCAGAGAGTAACAGCAATGTTATTATCTGAAGACAATAGAAACACTGCCATCTAAGGCTGGGGAAGCCAACATCTAATGCCAAACAACTATATAATATACAAAATATTCTCTATTCGCACCCCGTTTCTTAATAAGTATCAATCATCATACCATACTATTTTTATCTCAAACTACTCTTGTCTCTGTAAAACAGTAGTCTAAAGAGTCATTTTGTGAATATTGCTGGTCAGGTCACTGTATTTATATTTTATTTAATTTAAATGTCTGTGTTTAGCAAGAAGGCCACGGAAAACTTCAAAAAGGTATATAAATACACAACCAATAATATTTAATAAAACGAGAAAAAATAGAATTAAATATTTTTGCTGTTGTATCTTCTGTTTGCTGTTATGAACTGAAAGATTTTATTAATGGTTGTTTGATCTTTGAAAATACGTTGTATCTTTAACATTGATAGTCTTTTGAAAACTGGTTTTAATATTTTGTTTCGTAGTCTGATATATTTTACTGGAGATCATCTTACAACCGAGTTGTGATTTCAGAAGTAAACAACATAGCTGACATTGAAACATTTTTTAAAAAATCCAAGTGCCACCCACTCGCTTCCTGCTTGCGTCTGAAAAGTGAAACCGGTAACGAAAATAGAAATATGATGTTTAATATTAAATTAATTCCAATTCTATCTTTCTGCAACCTATTTTAATGAGTTTGCTATTACTATTGTCTTTGTTAATGTTGCTGCTTCTTCTGTTATTGTGGTTGTTTTTGTTGTTGTTGCTGATGCTGCTGCTGTTGTGCTGTTGCTGTTGAGCGAACGGTCTTTGTTCCAGAGCTCACAAGATGGGAGAAGACCGAAAGGTGGTCCTTTGCTATTCGGAAGACCCGCAGAAGAGAAAGCAGGTCAACCCCCGACACTGAGAGCATCGACGGATGGATGAATGCACATCCTGGCTCAGCGGTTGCGTAGGAAGTCGGGGACAAGAAACAGGAAGAAAGTTGGAGCGAAAGAGCACAACAGGGTTCGCCACCAACCTCCTGCCGGAGCCCCGTGGAGCTTTAGGTATGCTGATGCTGCTGTTACTACTTTAGTTTAACTTAAGGTCAACTCTGATCGAGCATAGCTATGAGAAAAGTCATTCAAGTCATAACCATTATTCTTTTCGTGGGTCTGCTATACATTTCAAGTGAGGGTGGATGAGTGTATTTTTTAGGCGCATGCATGTGGGTGTGCGGGCGCGCATGTATAGGTATGAACATGGGTGCTTACGCGAATACTATGAACTTTTTTACCCCCCTTACTTTTACTCCCTCCCTTCACCTAGCGGTCATTCAAATAGCTCTTTTATCTTAATAACGGTCAATCACACAGTAACGTGTGATTCTATAACGGTCATTTTTCATAGTATTTTTCCGATGGCCGGATAACTGAAGAGATAGCGGCGTGGATTTCCATCTCGGCATCCGAAACTCGGAGTTTTATCATGGCTACCGAATAATTGTCACATTTCATATATATATATATATATATATGTATATATATATATATACATGCATTTATATGTATGATGTATGTATGTAGCTATATACATATGTGCGTACGTACGTATATACATACATGCGCAAATATCGTTGGTTGTATATGTTGGTGGATGTATGCATGTGTTCGTATATATGCCAATAGTTATGTAAATATATATTCCCGTGAGATGTCTAGATGTGTATGCGTCTATATGTGCATCTTTGCCTGCATGTGTTTTTATTAGAGTTTTTAATTAATAATTTACTTACATTGAAAACAGCTTAATTGATAGATGCGCCAGAACTTTGTATCCTACTTACTTATTTTTGCTCTTTATGGCTCCACTGCAACATATAATCCACCCAAATTTATAGAGGGAAAGTACTACGAACTCTGTGACCCCACCACAAAGTAATTAATTCTCACTGTGAATTCCTCTTTTCACTCTCCAAATCTAATTTTCCCTCCTGCGACTTTTGATCTGTAGTAAGAATTAGTGGAACGTTTTTAAAAGTAAACAAAACGGTGAATTCATGTGATAAGTACTTCGAACTGGGTTTCTAAATTCATTCCTTTTAACCCGCTCTCTCTTTATCCCTATATCTCCCTCTCCCACTGCGTTTTTTCTTTCTCTATCTCTTTCTTTTCTCTCTCTCTCTCTCTCTCTCTCTCTCCCCTCGCGTATATTCAAATACACGGAAAGCCCACACAAATCACATCACTTACGCACACAATGTACATTCATATATATTATATATATATATATATATATATATATATGTGTGTGTGTGTGTGTGTGTGTATATCATATAATGCATGTATGCATATATATATGTATATATATATATATAATATATATATATATATTATATATATATATATATGTATATGTATATATATACAAGTATGCATGTATATATATACATATATATATATAAATACATATATAAATACATATATATATATATATATATATATAATATATATATATATATATATATACATATATATAAATACATATATATGCATACATACACACACACATATATGGCCACAGACTTAGAGCTGAAACTTAGAATAAAAGAATGTGTGTCGTTGTGTGTGTTTCTCTCTGTGTGTTTGTGTGTGTACTGGATGAGATCCATGATAGTTCAAGAACCATTAAGCTTTTTACACCATCATTACCATCTCAGTAGATATAAATACGCCTGATGTTATTTTAGAAACTTCTGTTTGTCGAATCAGTAATTTACGGAATATAAACACTAACATTGGTTTTGTTTAGGCCAACGTAAATGTAAATATAGGCACAGACATGCGCTCAGACACACTCAGAAACATGCACATACACACACATACACGAATTCTAACTTACATTGACAAATACACACAGTCGCATATATATATATATATATATATATATATATATATATATATATATATAATATACATAGGCGTAGAGTGGCTGTGTGGTAAGTAGGTTGCTTACCAGCCACATGGTTTTGGGTTCAGTCTCACCACGTAGCACCTTGGGCAAGTGTCTTCTACTATAACCTCAGACCGACCAAAGCCTTGTGAGCGGAGTTGGTAGACGGAAACTGAAAGACACCCGTCGTATATATATATATATATAAGTTACATCCCCGTAACTTAGCAGTTCGGCAAAAGAGACCGATAGAATAAGTACTAGGCTTACAAAGAATAAGTTCTGAGGTCGATTTGCTCGACTAAAGGAGGTGCTGCAGCATGGCCACTGTCAAATGAATGAAACAAGTAAAAGAGTAAAAGAGTATATATATATATATAATATATATATATATATATATACATACATAAATGCAGTCGCACAAATACACACATTGCTCTGTGGTAAGAAGTTTGCTTCTCACCCACATGATTCAGGTTCATGCATAACACCTTGGGCAAGTGTCTTCTACTATATGGGTTGACCAAAACCGTTTGATCTGATTTGTTATACAGAAACTGAACAGAAAGATGCAGAAGTGCATATTATTGATATGATTGTTGATTATTGTTATATCGACAAAATACTCCTCAGGATCATGAATAACAGGTTACGTCCGTCTTGTTTTGAGCCTTTTGTTACTTTCTTTCCTGAAATTTCCCTATTGTTTTATATAATGAAATCAAAGACACGAAAGTTTAGATAAGAGACCAGTGAAAGAAGCTTGTGTTTAGAACAACAATCTGGGCGCTGCCCTCCACGTCTATGTAGTTTTGATCTAAAGAATCAACAACATCATAGTCAGTACTGCCAAAACAGGTGACAGTAGACTACTGATTTCTAGAAGCTACATATAGCAACTTCACAGGCTGCCAAAAATTATTGGTTTGGCACAGCTAAAGAAAGCATGGCTTGCATTTGTTTGTGACATTTGAGGACACACAACCAGGATATCTCGTATGTCGTGACACAAACCGTTTAACTGATTTGAATTCATAGTAAAGACCTCTACGAATGTTCATGCCATTGCTAGAACGACAGCAGCAGAAACACCAACAAGAACATCAACAAAAGCAGCAGTCCATAACAGCTGTGAAAACAGTATCTGTGACTACAAAAGGTGGATAGATAGATAGATAGATAGATAGATAGATAGATAGATATATATATATATAGATAGATAGATAGATAGATAGATAGATAGATAGATAGATAGATAGATAGATAGACAGGTAGGTAGGTAGGTAGGTAGGTAGGTAGGTAGGTAGGTAGGTAGGTAGATAGATAGATAGATAGATAGATAGATAGATAGATAGATAGATAGATAGATAGATAGATAGATAGCGAACGGAGGGAGGGAGAGGGTGACGGAGGGAGGGAGGGATACAGCGATAGACAGACAGAGCGACAAACGCCTGTAAAAGAAACAGTGGTCAGAAAGACTGTAACGACAGCACCAACAGCAAAAACAAGAGCAACTACCATAGGAACAAGATCCCCAACATTATCAGAAACAGAATTCCCTAACCCCAACACAACACTATAAGACATATCACTTACACTTACGTGCGTGAGTAAGGAATATAATTGAAACCTGTCCGAGGAAGGTGGGGGAGAAACAAGACAAAACAAACTTATTCACAGCAAAATATTGGGAAATTGGAAAAGAGGACAAAAAAAATCTACATTATAATACACCAACTCGACCACCACAACAACCACTACCACCACCATACTTCAAAGGAGGATAAATTTGATGCAGTGCCACTCCGGCATATTCAGTTCCACAAATTGCGTAATTTCACACACTAAATCATTTACATGCAATCTAATTAGAAGTGGAGTGGTACAGAAACAATTGTTACAAATACAAAAGTTGTACTAAATTCATTCTTCGTTTTCTTTCTCAGATTTTATACACGCGCGCGCGTGTGATCACGCTTTCTCTTCAAACAGATATTAGTATGATTGCTCGTTGTAAAAAGGTATAAATAAATCAATGATACGTACTTGCATTATAATTTCCGGAGAAAAGGTCAAAAGCTGTTTTATATATTTACTTATTTTCCTTATCTTCTGTCTCTCCATACTAGTTGCACGATACATCTAAAATATAGACTTCCCCCGTTAACGGTTGATTTAGAAGACTCTTACATGTTTTCAAATAAAATATATTTCTTGAAACTGTATATATCACGCAGTTAGATTGTTGAACAATAGCACAAAAATTAGTCAAAATAAAGATATACTGCTATTCTGAAAATAGTCTTGATTTTCTTAATTCTGAGTAGCAACATTTAATCTAAATAGGTGCGCACTTAGGTCATATTTGGAATAAGTGTGGTCTTTCAATAATAATGTACAACGCTCGATTTATATCTGTTTCTTTATTACCCACGAGGGGCTAAACATAGAGGGGACAAACAAGGACAGACAAATGGATTAAGTCGATTACATCGACCCCAGTGCGTAACTGGTACTTATTTTATCGACCCCAAATGGATGAAAGGCAAAGTCGACCTCGGCGGAATTTGAACTCAGAACGCAACGACAGACACAATACCGCTAAGCATTTCGCCCGGTGTGCTAACGTTTCTGCCAGCTCGCCGCCTTATGTTTATATCTATATATACAAAACTCAACTTGTGTGTATCTGTGTATTTAACTTCCGGCACATCTCCTCCTAGCCAACAAAGCGTAGAACCACCAAAGATGGGTCACTTAAAGTTTAGGCGAATGAAAATTGAACTGCACTATTTATGTTCCGAAATTCATCTCGCAAGTGCAAAAATCGATAATGTGTTTGTTTAGGCCTTATCTCATGCATTGAATAGGGAACTTTACTCAGTCAGCTGTTTGATGTGAACTGTGTTCACCACGCGTGCAAGCATGCGTAAATTGCATGAAAAATAAAAAATTAAGATATAAAAACGAATCGCCGTAAACATTGTAGAAATTCGGCAAAGAAAAGAATTTTCGGGACGTAGCCTGGAGGGTTTTTTCGTATTAATCGTTTGGACTTTGTGAACACATACCGATTGTTTTCATAGCATTTTTAATGCTTTGATTTAAATGTGACCATTTTGCGTTGAGTCTGCAGTTTGAATCACTTTAACCAAATTTTAGCGGGCCGGATTTTTGATCATCACGATACATCGCCAGCGACTCCCTGAAACTCTCCCCTGAAATCCCCGTTGAGAAATACTGATCTAAAAGAATAATTCAACAATGCAATTATTTGATCAACAAAAATTTATGAAACGCTTTTACGTACTTCCTATTGAGGAAATGGAACACATAAGCGCAAAAATAGAGGGCATTAAATGCTCGATTTTAAAACCAAAATAATTGAATTTTTAATTGAACTTCATCCAAATTTAGCTTATTTCGCGCGTGCATAGAACGTAAGAGCGCACGAGCCGGGCAATACTGCTAGTTTGTGAATATATTTGTTCATGTGTATGCATACTTACGTATATCTGTGAGTCTGAGTTGTGCGTGTGTATGCATGTGTATGTGTGTCTGGTGTGTCTGTGTAGTGTGAGTCTGAGTGTGGATATATGTGTGTGTGAAACTTATAATATGTATATAGAAGATTTCCTCGTCAATTTCGATGTAGGAAGGTCCAACAGCTACATATTACAAGTCGCACAGAACTAATTATATTTTCTCTTATGGTAGTTTGCGCAGGAACATCCACGTGTTTTAGAAATCGTAATAGAAGAAATTTGGTGAAAATGCTTACCACAAATGCAGCAAATAACACACCTTAAGCTTTTCTATGAGATCTTCATCTTCTTGGTTTATCTGCCTTCGCTGTAGCTTACGATGCAACCCATTCTGGTCAACTAAAACCGCACCAGGGTACCAAACAAGCAAATTCGAATTGCTCGTGCTTTATGTATCAATGTAAACGAGAATTTATTCTCATTGCGCGGCATCTACAATATACCTCTGCTTCAAAAGGTGCAGTACGTCAGACACTGTGACACGCTGATCCTAAATGAGAATTACGTTAAAGGTACACGGTGTCTTTCGAAATATCAACCACTAATACGTTAACTGAGGAGCGCATAATTCATTCGAAACAACTGAATATTCCCTGGCAAACCCATTGCCACCATCACACACATACACACGTACACACACACACACACAAACATACACACACATATAATTGCGTCAGCTCTCTCGTGATTACTATTGGTAACATGGAATCCAGTAAAATCTGTTGCATGATGTGGTCGTCGGTGACTCAACTAGTACACCACCCCCATTAAGTTTCCCTGGTGAGAAGGGTTGCTATAAATCCTGCAGGACAAAAACAAGATTCGTAAAAAGAATGGATGAACCTAGAGTTGGTTCAACGAGTATCTAGCAATAGCACGGACCCTCAGGAATGTCGGCTTGGTGTCCAGCATGCTGGAAGACTCTGGGAGTGAGACTTCCCTCAGCTTTTGTTAAAGCATGTCTCTAGGATATGGTCGTTCTGATATAAAGCCGAATATGCAGTGAATGGCATTGAGCATTTGGGAGATCTTTTGCTTGTGCATGAGATCATGGCGCTTCTACATTCCTGAAATTGCAATCTATATTGGCACCGAACCACGTCACTAGGGGGTAGATAATCTTTAAGGTCTTCTGCAAGCAATATTTGATATAGAATTTTAGGCAAAAGAAACTCGATCGAGTAGGAGGGCACCAGGCAGAAGAAGGAAGCTTGCGGGCACGAGCCTGGGTGAAACGGCCACGGGTGGAATAACCTCATGCACGAGCGTTGCTGACATTTTGCATGGGCAACGGTCAGCGATGGTCTTCCTCGGTTACAAGTGAGCAACCATCATATATAATATATATATATATATATTATATATATATATAATATATATACATATATATATATATATATATATTATATATAATTTATGTATTATATGCACATACATTTACTGATGTCATATATATATATATATATATATATATATACAATCACACATACGCATGAGATTTTGTTAATATTATATAATTAAAGATAAAAATCAACTGGTCTTTTCAAAGTTTCGTACCAACAATAAATAATAAGTAAATCGAATTTTCGTAGCTCAGGAAAATATGCCCTATTTCTAAGAATTAATCAGCACTTCTTCGTCCCAGCCCTTTAACGTCTAATTTGTTTGCAACAAATATATCTGAGTGTAACGTAAATTTTTTTCTATTCAATCGAGGGGGTTACTATGTTCTAAATTCCATCTTACAAACACAACACAGGCTACGCTTTCAGGCTTTTGGGATAAAGATTTTAGAAATAACCCAATAGGATTACCAATAATTCCATGAAATATTCACTGGTCCCGCTAGTTTTACTTAAAGATTCCAAAAATTCACTGAATAACATTGAATGACAGTACAATAAAGATGTCTCAGAGAAGCAAACCAATGAATAATAAGGGAAGCATTGAAAACCATTTTGTGGAGTTGTTTTTGTTATGGTAAATAGGAAAGATTAACACATCAAATATTCTAACAGTATTCTATTATGATAATTTACTTTGTTCCGATAACATTCAGTGTCAGCTACTGCGAAAGTTCTATTGAGTGAGGAACCGAACTCATAAATTTATACGAAACCAAATTATAATCTCTTCAGCGATCTTTCTTTGCTATATTTCTCTTACCATAATTTGATCTCGATTCATTAAGATATCTGTACTTAAATTCCCTCTTTCTAAACAGTGTTGTATGCCACATGACAGCTCTAAAAGCTATATTCTTCAACGACATACTTCGCAACTTTTAATAGCAGATAGGTCGACAAGCAAATATTAAATCTCTTGCTGGTTGACCTATAACAAGCTTCAATTGATGGACTAAGAGGTATTCTCGCAATTTTTCAACTGATTTGATTGACTGTTGCACAGGATTCTACCTCTTCAGCGAGCCATTCATTTCCAATATCATTCAATATATCTAAATATAAGTAAATTAGCTGCCAATTTTGCATTAAGATACGACTATTGAAGATGTAAACACGTGTTTGGAGAGTAAGTATTGAACCAGGGGTTAGAACAGATAACAAAGCTGCTGCAACACTCTCAATGCATAAGCACTTTCAACTGTTTCATAATTATATCAAGATATGCAGGTGACAATGGAAAACGTTGATAGTGTTAGCTTCAAACAAGCATCCGCGATTTCAGCAAAATGTGTTACTTATTTTCAATAATATACGCTTCACTCTATGAAATGCTCCATTCCATTTGAATTTCTTGGCACAGGAAATCAGTTTTTATTCTGCCAAAATTCGGTAGCATCTTCCCTTCTCTAAATTTGTGAATTTACATTTCTTTTACATTTCAGTAAAAGTCCTACTTCTTTGGCATATTTAAAGCAAATTTTCCAAATTTAAACAATATTCTTTTAATTCCTACTTATATCACGACACCATCAAATTTATTCCTTTCAAATATTTTGCAGTTTCTCTAGTTACGCTTAAAAATAATTGGAAGTTTATTCGTTACTCCAGGTGCCAATCTTTTTTAACTACAATTGGTAGTCGCATAAATTACAAAAGTTCATCATTTGCTTCAGAAATTGTAAATTTTGTTCTCTGGGACGTAATAGTCTTTGATAGTATGCCAAATGATGATCAACACTAATGAAATAAGGATTTTCATGAATCTAGCTTAAAACATCCCTAAGTGGGATATGAAATGTATCTAACAGTGTGACTCATAACCGTTGATGTGGAGTCACCCACTAAATGTTTGTTACCAGAGGTTATTGACTAAAATTCCTGGCCCCCATGGCACCTACGAGCGTATATCTTATTCCCACAGAGAGTATTTCATTAATTTCCTTTTTAATGAACTTGCGGAAGAAATAGCAACTTATGGACATCACGACAATAGAAATTCCTGTGCTTGATTTAGTGATACTTGACATTTCCATAGATCTGTAAAATAGTATATCAAATATCTGACCAATACATATATTAGATACACTCCAAGGTAGAAGTTTACCTTTTAATTTAATCTGAAGTGATTAGAATTTTGATAAAGCAGAGCTTTCCAAAATTACAGAAATATCTATTTCGGGGATAACAAACACTTCTGCGAATGGCAATCATTCGTTTAATTTAGTTTCTCTAATTCGCTTTCCACTTATATTTAGCTGGCTTCCATAAATAAATTGCTCCTTTGGACATAATATAGAATATTATTTAATTGCCAGCCTTTTCACAATCTCTTCGTTACCACAATCAATAAAGTATGGTCGATTGCCGTTAGTTTGATGTTTGATACTGCTAATAACATTGGTTTTCGAGATATTGTTTTTTTCAAAATGCTCCATCACATTACATTAAATCATGATATACCAACAACAGAAATTCTCTGCACCCACACAATGTCATTAATGGAGACTAAATACAAGCCTTAGTTAGGATTCAAGTATATTTCCCCAAAACACCGACATGGAATTTGAGTTATTTATAATAGTAGTATCCATGATACTAATTATAAAGTCTTCAAGTAAGACTTTTCAAACTGATGTTTCTTTTTTCCTGTTTTAAGAATTAAAGTAATGTTATGACAACCTGTTTTTGGATTGGCTTACGTAAAGTCTTTGGCAAAACGAACTTAAATGCTTCTTTCATAAATGGTATGAAACCATTACAATATTTTTATACATTTACGTAAAATAACTGATGAAATCGTTAATAGGTTGTCTAGTACGTTGTTTCGGTGAAAATAGTATTCTTCGTTCATTGAGTATACTTTTTGTCTTTTGCTTCAAGTAAATTTAAATGCAATTAAAGTTTTTGCTATTGAATAGTAGATAATGCTATATTCATACCACTCTTTTGCAATTTTTCAGGTAACTCAATTTATGCACCGGATATGCCTGCAGCATGCCCTGTGTTAAAAGTAATATATTCATTTTTATCTCACTCGTTTTCATGTCTGAGATATCTATAATAAATTTAAGATATCTTTCAAAGTGGATAAAAAATCTATGAAAACCTTTTGCAGAAATATTATGTCATTTAATGATGTCATTGTTGATCATGAATAGCTTTTATGCAGGACTTTCTAAAGTAGATCTCGAGTAACACAAGGGTTCTGTAAAAAATTTCATCGTGATAAGGTGGTTGAATAAAAGTTCTAAAAATCTATTTTACATAAAACTTAATATATTCACCATTTTGAAAATACCACATTTTTATATCTTTTTATGTGAATAATTTCCATCTCTAAAATATATTTTGTATTATCTAATGCCTTATTAATATTCTGATCGTAGTTATCGTCTGTTGCTTCTACGAGTTTTGCAACGCGTATAAAAATTCCGCCACAAAATAGTCTGAGAATCAATGATCTAGAAGTTTAAACTTGTCCAAATGCTTCATTTTCAAGATGCAACACCTATACAAGCTGAATTGTGCACACCAGACTTCAGCGACCAAATAAATAGAAAGTACAGGCTAGTAGAAAGAACAGTTAACTCTCGCAAGAGCATTTGGGATTTTCTAATTCTAGTGTTAGTGCTTATCAAAATAATATAGAAAAGCATTTGCTTTTGTATACCCCGAAATGATGGACAACAAATTTGGTTTTGGTGAAAATTCAATTCAGAACGTAATGATATTTTGTCTGACACTCGTACAGTTACGCACACCTACACTCCTTGAAATTATCATAAACCAAGAGGGATCTGAACTAAGAATGATATTAAATAATAAGATATTAAACAAGATTAACTACAATGAATCAAAAATAGAATTATCTTTTTCAGATCTCAAATAAATGTTTCGTTTAATTCTGATATAAGAGATTATTTTCTTAAAAGCCAGAGCTGAAGAGCTAAAAATCCGGAATCGATAATATAAAACATACTATCAACAGATGTTCTTATACACAGTTACCGCGATATTTACCGCAACCCAATGTAGTAGGTTGCTGTGCCTAAAAAAAAAAAGAAATCATTCACAAACATATATTTGCATGACACACATTCATATGTATGCATGTCAAATTGAGAGCATGCAGAATTTATTGGCCAGTCGCCTCCACATTTCCCTTTCCTCTATCATCTCCGCAAATGTATGTTTATCAAGGCATGTGTCTTCTTGTATCTGATTCACAAACACACACAAATGTACGTTACACATACTCAAAAACATGCGTATAACACTTTCATGTAAACATATTTATAATATGTGAACATTTTGCTTCAAACGAATCTGGTAGAATTTAGTTTTTACATTGAATTTCATTACACACAGCTGTCATGAGCTTTCCTCTGTATTAGTTTAATCACATGTGAAGCAGCTAAATAAATATCCACGCTATTATTCAATAATAGCACAATATTTAACATCTTTCATTAGCTGAAAACCTCGTGAGTTTGGGTGATGGAAAATTAAACAGAGATATATATTCATGGGAATGTGTGTGTGTCTGTTCTTAACAGACATATTTCCAGAATTTAATAAATATTTCATTCCCGCAAAAGATGATTCTCTAGTAGAAAAGTGATATAAGGTTTCTCGAATTGTTTGTTGGTCTCGATAGCACTGCATGATTTTAAAAGATGTATCAAGGCCACTCTGTGTAAATGCTTAACAGGTTTGCAAATCGAACTTGCTGTCATCTTGTTGGTTAAGACTAGGTATGTGAATATACATGCATACACATAAACATACATAAATGCATGCATACATCCTTACATACATATGAACATACATACATATACACATGCATGTATACATAAATACATACATTCATACATACATGCATATACATATATATATATATATATATATATATATGCATAAAACATACATTCATACATACATGTATGCAAATATGCATATAGACATCCATGCATACATATATACATACATGCATACATACATACATACATACATACATACATACATACATACATACATGCATACATACATACATACATACATACATACATACATACATACATACATACATACATACATACATACATACATACTTATGTACATAAATGTACCACAACAGGCCTGATATAGTGACTTGGGATATAGAACAGAAACTGTGTACAGTTGTCGAAATTAGCTGCCCTGCGGATGTTAACAAAACTGAAGATCAGTGGAAAACCGAATACCTGCGCTGAACTATTGAGAAATCTGCAGTTACTTTATCAAGATTGCAAATTCAGGTATATACCTGTAATTAGTGGAGCCCTGAGATATGTAACACACTGCTTAATAACAATATTGAGAAATTAGGATTCTCAAACCTAGAATGGAGAAAGGTAATTCGGAGACTACAGATCGAATCTATCACTGGAACTGTAAAAATTTGTAAAACTTTCCAAAAGTTTATAATTTAAATGCAAGTGAGGCTGTCTAGATATGGAACTATATGCATGAGAATACATACATAAAACAAAATATACACATCTGAACATATACATACACACACACATACATACATACATACATACATACATGCATACATACATACATACATACATACATACATACACACATTCATACATACATACATACACACACATACATACATACATACATACATACATACATACATACATACATACATACATACATACATACTTACATATAATGAAATCTGTCGGAAGAATAATCTCGAAGACAAAGAAATATGAACCCATAATATGGTAGAAGTCATAGCCACTCATAATGAAAAAGAATACTGATGGAATGTACCAGTAAAGACCTCAGTAAAATGTAAGCACAACAGACCTGATATAATGATTTGGGATAGAGAATAGAAACTGTGTGCAGTTGCTGAAATTAGCTGCCCATCGGTTATTTACATAAAGAGAAAGATCAGTGAAAAAGATAACACCTATGCTGAACAATTAAGAAATCAGCAGTTACTCTATCCAGGTTACAATTTCAAGTTTATAGCTGTAATTGTTGGGGAACTGGGATATGCAACACATTGCCCTAATACCAATCTTGAGAAATTATACTTCTCAAAACCAGAAAGGAAAAAGCTAATTCGAAGACTACAGATCCAATCCATCATTAGAACTGTAAAAACGTGTAAAACTTTCCAGAAGTTTATCATTTAAGGATATATAAGCATTTCGAGATACGCAACTATATGCATGAGAATACATACATAAAACAAATATATCTGCACATACATACATACATACATATACATACATACATACATACATACATACAAAAGTACCCTATTGTTCATGTTGAAATTCCAATAAAGAAGCTATGAATCTAGGTTAGAAATCGGCTCTTTCTTTATTGGCAAGAAATCTTGAAATAAAACTGGACAATGACATACATGCATGCATGCATGCATACATACATACATATATACATACATACATACATACATACATACATACATGCATACATACATGTATACATACATACATACATACATACATACATACATACATACATACATACATACATACATACATACATACATATATACATACATGCATAAGGACACATATAGGCTTTGCAAAATCGAAGGTATAGTCTGGAACAGAATAAGACAAAAGGAGAGATGAAGTTGAGAGATGAAGGAGAGATGAAGTTGGATCAAAGAATACTAGTAGAACTTAAAAATTACAACAGACACAACATTTATGCAAAATCAGCCATATATTATGGTATGGGACCTTGAGAAAAAATATGCTCTCTTATGGATATCAGCTGCTCTCTGGTCATCAGTATAGTCAGAAAACCCGAGATGAAATTAGGTTCTTGGAGAGAAAATGCAACTCCCTATACAGACTTGTACCAACATGGAATGGCTGGTATGTTCTATTTGGACCATAATCACTGCCCAAACGTGAAGTTTCAACGACGTGTAAAGTAATGCATTGGTTCCATGACACAGCTGTACCGTTAATATTTATCTGTAACACCCTACATTACTGCAAATATAATGCACATAAATTCATCCTGTTATTCACTCACGCTAGTAAACCTCTTCCCTCTCCAAACGTAGATCACATTGAAGAGAAGTATAAAAAACTGCAAGTCAATTTAAACATTTAAAGGATAATTAACAACGTTGCCCTTATGCAGGTGGTTAGTTAAAAAGAACTTTAGGTTTAAAAGAGGAAACGAGAATAATGTTTATGCATATAAAAAGGATTTAAACGCAGTGAAAAACCCAAAGCATTTCAACCTCTCTAATGTAGACAAAATACGCAAAGGCACTCAATAATTACTTAACAATAAGTTAGGTTATCTAAGGCTACGGCATCCGTTTACATGATAAATATAGAACAGAATTAAGAAGTGGCACTTGAAAGTCACATAAAACAAGTTTATTAAAAAAATATTTCTGACACAGACGTGTCTTGTTTCTACCAATCTCACTTGCGACTTAGTTAGTCAGCTAGCTTAGACAAACAACACATCATCATTCGATATTACTTTGCAAATACCTCATGTTTTTTTTTTTTCATTGCAAGAGCTTACTCATCTCAGAAAGTATTGCGTCTACAGCAGAGAATCTTCTCACAGAACAGTATCCTTAAATCTGTCAAATGGACGACGTCTGCAGTGCAAATGACTCTTGCACAACTGGCAATAATGATATATGAGAGTGCATGCGTGTGTGTATGCATATGTGTGTGTGCGTGAGTGTGTGTGTGTGTGCGTGTGTGTGTGTGTGTATTTTGCACTGTTGATGAGTTCAAAGTCGTTTGTGAATTTCTGTTTTTTAACACGTGTGATAATGAAAATTCCTGAATGACACAACGAGATCCTGGCACCTGATTTTTCATTATAGACAAATAATACACGTTCCTTGAACTGAACATTTTCCTCAAAGTAAAAATAATGTCAGAGGAACAATAAACATATTTGTAATATTGACCAAGTATCGAAGACTTTCTCTGCCGTTCAACAGCACACACAAGCTTACTTGTACGTGCTGAATGAAGAAAGCGAGATAAAAGACAAAAGCGAGACAGATTTAATTAGACGTGTGTTAGTGAACTGGAGTTTACTTACAACTAATACACACACAAACACACACACTTACAAATGTAAACGAAGAACAACATGCAAATGTAAACCTTCTTATTGATTCCCCTTCTTCAATAAAAAGTCTTAGAGGCATAAAAGCTAGTTTTGATACCATCAGTAATCCAATCCGGAACTGTTCTCTCTCCACTTAGGAATTAAAACTTTCTTCCATTGATTATTTTTCTCTCCCACTCGCCTCCTCTTTTCCAACTGCTTTTTCAGCTCCTCTCCTTAATCTCCCCCCCCCCGATTGCAGGCGGTTACATCTGAATGAACAAATCATCGATAATTAGTTCTGTCTCTGATCTTCCTACCTAACAAAAATCAAAGATGGTATTTTTGTACATTTTTTTATGTGCACATAAGAGAAATGCTTTCGTTTTTGTAAAATGGGCTTCGTATACACACACACACACACACACATAAGTGTGTGTATGTATATAAATATGCACGTATATATGTATGAATGTATACATACACATAGTTATGTGCTTACATATATATATATATGTGTGTGTGCGTGGGGGGCGTGTGTGTGTATCTATGTATGTATGTATATGTAAATATGCACGTATATATGTATAAATGTATACATATACATAGATATGTGCATACATATATATGTATATGTGTTGGGGGAGGCGTGTGTGTGTATCCATGTATGTATGTATATGTAAATATGTACGTATATATGTATAAATGTATACATATATATAGATATATGCATACATATATATGTATATGTGTTGGGAGAGGCGTGTGTGTGTATCCATGATGTATTATATTAAATATGTACGTATATATGTATAAATGTATACATATACATAGATATATGCATACATATATATGTATATGTGTGGGGGGATGCGTGTGTGTGTATCCATGTATGTATGTATATGTAAATATGTACGTATATATGTATAAATGTATACATATATATAGATATATGCATACATATATATGTATATGTGTTGGGGGAGGCGTGTGTGTGTATCCATGTATGTATGTATATGTAAATATGTACGTATATATGTATAAATGTATACATATATATAGATATATGCATACATATATATGTAATGTGTTGGGGAGGCGTGTGTGTGTATCCATGTATGTATGTATATGTAAAATATATACGTATATATGTATAAATGTATACATATATATAGATATATGCATACATATCTATGTATATGTGTGGGGGGATGCGTGTGTGTGTATCTATGTATGTATGTATATGTAAAATGTACGTATATATGTATAATGTATACATATATATAGATATATGCATACATATATATGTATATGTGTTGGGGGAGGCGTGTGTGTGTATCCATGTATGTATGTATATGTAAATATGTACGTATATATGTATAAATGTATACATATATATAGATATATGCATACATATATATGTATATGTGTTGGGGGAGGCGTGTGTGTGTATCCATGTATGTATGTATATGTAAATATGTACGTATATATGTATAAATGTATACATATATATAGATATATGCATACATATATATGTATATGTGTTGGGGGAGGCGTGTGTGTGTATCCATGTATGTATGTATATGTAAATATGCACGTATATATGTATAAATGTATACATATACATAGATATGTGCATACATATATGTATATGTGTTGGGAGAGGTTGTGGTGTGTATCCATGTATGTATGTATATGTAAATATGTACGTATATATGTATAAATGTATACATATATATAGATATATGCATACATATATATGTATATGTGTGGGGGGATGCGTGTGTGTTGTATCTATGTATGTATGTATCTATATGTGTGCGCATGTATGTATAGTCAAAGCCACACATGTGTATGCATGTGTGTGTGTGTGTGTTCGTATTCATGTGTAAGATTCTTGTCGATCTTTCCTTATCTCGTAATTTCTAGATTTTTTTCTCAATATTTTATCATTATATCGTCATCGCCATCATAACCAGCATGTTCAATATTGATGCCCTGTTGATGCAACAGCCACCAAAACTATGGATTTCAATATCATCATCGAACATTTTCGGCAGCCATTTTGATCCATTTCTTTCATTAATCTATTGCAGTTTGCATTGAATACCACACACACACACACACGCGCGCACACGCACACAGACACACGCACACACATATTTCCTTTCAGGGCAATTTCGCTGCAACAACCAGTGGGGAGTTTCTCTCGCTCAGATATATTTTCTTTATTTTGTTTCAGTTTATTCTCTTATAGTTATACTATATGTTTCCATGCACATACACACTTATGTATTTAGGGATAGAGGAAGGGAATTGTGTGTACGTTTGTATGTATGTATGTATGTATGTATATCTATGTATCTATTTATCTATCTATCTATCTATCTATCTATCTCTCTATCTCTCTATCTATCTATCTATCTATCTATCTATCTATCTATCTATCTATCTATCTATCTATCTATCTACCTATCTACCTATCTACCTATCTACCGATCTATCTATCTATATAACCGTGGGTTATCTCATATATAATGTATATATATATATATATATATATATATATTATATATATGTATGTATGGATGTATGTATGTATGTATGTATGTATGTATGTATGTATGCATGTATGTATGTATATATGTATGTATGCATGTATGTATATATATATATATATATGTATGTATACACATACATATAGATATACAGACATACATACATACATACATGCATACATACAGTATAGAGACAGACATAAAAACAGATAAACAGACAAACACAGATAAAAGGCTAGGCGGATACAGAGAGACAGATAGGCAGACGAACAGACATACAGATTGAAAGACAGAGAGACAGATAGATAGATAGATAGATAGATAGATAGATAGATAGATAGATAGATAGATAGATAGATAGATAGATAGATAGATAGATGATAGATAGATATTACTATACTGGCATATTGGTATCAGGAAGCATTTTGTTGTGACTTCTAATCAGATGAAGAGACATTGATCTACGTAATACATTTATTTCAAGGCTGAAAAGACTAGAATACGATCATTGCCTCTAGAATACTAAAACTGATTTCACAAAACAGCGCGGATAACTCAAACCATAACAAACGTGTGGTGTTGCAGCGAATGATCTGGGAAGTAACACATGTTAAAGAAGGTTATAATGCTATGATAACATGTTTTTGCAGGAGCGCATAGTTTGCTATCTGTCGTACAGAAATTCATTCCTTAAATTCGACTTCAATCAAGATTGAAGGCCACCATAAGCCAAAGTAACAGGGTACTGATTAAAAGGTTTAACGTTTATTTTATTGACATCATACAGTGCACCTTCTTACTCTACGTCCTTGTCATGAAAATGTTATATAATTGCAACAGCATTAAAAACAAACTTTTCCATGACAAAACCATATATCACTCGACAGCTCAGTTCACTTGACTTAAATATTTACCCACGGTTATGTTTATATCTATACTAAAATAAACAATAAAATATGTTGTATATGCGTAACACCCTCAATAATGGTTCGCCAGGGTTACTTGCCCTTGACATGGTCTACGAAAGTGAGATTATTATTGATGCTGTATGTATAAATGAGCGACGGGGCTTCTACAAGAGAGCGGGGTTTATAAGAAATGTACTCTGGGAATCGTTCTAAGGGAAAGGAAAAATATCTCTTAATGGAAATATTTATGTCGCAGTCATAACTTATTAAGAGGTTAGCTTATCTCTATAATGCCGTCTCTCTCTCTCTCTCTCGCTCTTTCATACACACACACACACACACACACATATACATGTACAGTGTAAGTTTTACTTAGACATTCATAAATTCTACGTGAACATTATGTTCTTATTGAAGACAGGTGTAATCCCACACTTAAAAACAACTCGTTACGAATAAAAAATATGTCCACTTGAAATCTGGATACAATAGGCATAAGATAAAATAATTATTTTCATGAATTCAGTCCCTGGATTGTGAGCAGCTCTTCCAAGTGTATAATCAATTATATCGACACTAGTACTGAAATGGTATTTAGATTATTGACCTACGTGAGATAAAATACTGAGTCAACGTGGGTGGTTTATAAATATTGTAAGTAACGAACCGTAACCAAATAATGCAACATATTTTATCTAAAGATCTTCCGAAACTTCTCTCTATCTCTCATCATTTTCAGCGCATAATGTAGTTTATTTGTATTTATATTTCTGCATACAATGGTTTTCACAGACTTAGCTGAGAGTTACCTTCACATCCACGTGGTTACTACTACGATCCAACTGCATTGCATATATAATAGTAAGATTTGGGCTGAAAGTAATGCGTGTATATGTATGTAAGTATGTATGTATGCATGTATATATATCTTTATATATATAATACTGAGAATGTGTGTTTGTCTGTCTGTCTGTCTGTGTGTTTCCCTAAAACTTGAGAACTACACAACTAATTTCATTCAAATTTTACATATGCCTTACTTAGGGTCCGGGAAGTGTCATCGGCAAAAATACATTTAACTTTTTGCCTAGGGCGAGCCCACACCATTATCATATCTTCTCCACTACGATTCCCTAAAACTTGAGAACTACGCAACCAATTTCATTCAAATTTTACACATGCCTTACTTAGGGTCCATGTAGTTTCATGGGCAAAAAAAATGTTCAACTTCTTGCCTAGAGCGAGCCCATAGCAATATCATATCTTCTCCACTATTTCAGTATTACGTGTTAAAAGTGAAACAAAAATACTTCTCTATTTTATGCTTTCACTTTAACAGTAAAAAAATAATAACAATTGAATTATATGTAGTAAGTAATAATTAAAATCAAACTAAAGTATAATATAATCGTAACATACAAAAGTAAAAATAGCAATTGGTATAAAATTGCATCAATGATTTGAACTTGAATAAGTGGTTTCACATGAATGGGAATAAATTAAAAATAAAATTAGCGTGCAGAAATGGAATAGTCCAGATGGATAATAAAAAATTAAATTAAAGAAAAGACTATTGTCTATAAAGTATACAATGTAGAGAAAAAAGAAGAGCTAACAATTCCAGTCTGTTATATATTTTGAGTATTGTTATCACTAGCGATATCAAGATATAACTTTGTAATTTGCATTTTATGTGTAGATGTATATATATATATAGATATACATGTAATATGTACACATATATATACACATATATAGATGCACTAGCACTATGACCCGGCAACGACGGGTCTTTTATTCTAGTATGTATATATGTGGTCTCTTGAGCACCACCAGCACAAATATTTTCTCCTCTGTCTTCCCTCCTTGGAATCTTTCCTTCTCCTTGTTTCCGACGAAGAGCACCGCTCGAAACGTTAAACCTTCCTTCCCTTCTTTCCTGAGCGTCAATAATACTTTAATTGTTCCACGTCCTGCGTTGCTGTGTTTTTTCTCTTTTTTTCTGTGTTTTCTTGTTTGGATTAACTATATATATATATGTATGTATGTATGTATATGTATGTATGTTTATATACATGGTGTATATACTTACATTAATATCGGAAAATTACAATATATATATATATATATATATATATATATATATATATATATATATATATATATATATAAATAGATCAGTGTATTTTACCTTGTTAACAATTAACACGGATAAATGAATGAATAGTTACCAGGGCAGCAAAAATCTCACAAGTAAAGATGTTGTAACTCCTTGTTTATAAAGGTTGAAACTTCGTGTTTACGTTGAAAATTTGAATAATATGAATAAAAAATGGAGTTAACGCAGGTTTAAACAAGTATTTTTACTTTCTACATATGTTTCAAAAATTCCACTGATACTTATTCAAAAGAATAAAAGGTATAAACAATGCAATCTTCTCTTCTGGAAAGTGAAAAAACAAAACTTGTCAATACGACATTTTAGCAAAAAATGATGGATTCGTATAGCGATAGACAGAACGCTATTAATATCGTTTAAAAAAACGCTATACGAATCCATCATTTTTTGCTAAAATGTCGTATTGACAAGTTTCGTTTTTTCACTTTCCCGAAGAGAAGATTGCATTGTTTATACCTTTTATTCTTTTGAATAAGTATCAGGGAATTTTTGAAACATATGTAGAAAGTAAAAATACTTGTTTAAACCTCCATTTTTTATTCATATATATATATATATATATATATATATATATATATATAACGGATAAACGATAAAGAACCCCGTCGGTCACATATGATTTCCTGACCGGGCATTGCGTTGTGTTCTTAAGCAAAGACATTTCATTTCATGTTGCTCTGCGATCATTTTGTCATCAGACATGTGGAACTCGTTGCACCTGTACAGGTAATGTAGATTTGATGGAGGGAGTGAGCTTATATGTACATAAACATTTGATCACAATAAAGAAATCATCTGTGTGGTTGTTCGGTATGGAATTCTCGAGCCCTCATACATCGTCTAACGGCGGGAGAGTCCATCATATATATATGTATGTATGTATGTATGTATGTATGTATGTATGTATGTATGTATGTATACGTATATATACATACATATATATATATGTATATATATATATACTAGCAGTATCGCCCGGCGTTGCTCAGATTTGTAAGGGAAATAACTATAAAGCATTTTTAGAGAGTTATAGCCAAAAAATAGCAAAAAAATGGAAAAAAAATTATGGTAAATTTTTTTGAGAGTTAACAAAGGTGGAGTTGCGTCCCCTAGACGGTCTGTGGTTTGGGTTTCTGATTCTCGACCCCATGTCGAATTTATCGATTTTTTTCAGAACTGGGGGAACTTTTCAAAATTTTCGCTGCGTTAGTTTTGAATTATGACATTGAGCTATGTGTGTGTCAAGTTTCATCAGAATCGGTTGAAAGCCGTGGTCAGAGTGAGGGTACGAGAAAACAGACACACAGAAAACGCACAGACAAACTGCCGTTTATATATATATATATTATATATATATATATATATATATATATATATATATATGCATGTATGTATGCATGTACTCACACACAATTAGCAATCGTCTTAGGCTTGAACCTTCTGGACCTTTTCAATGTGCTCTCATTTTCAGTAACGGAATAATTGTCTGTACTATATATAAGGGTTTAAACATCTACAATAAATGTGAAGAACTAATATAATCTAATTGGCGGGAATGAGATATAGGAGTTGTAGTAGGAAATACATAAAGTGTTCGCGTTCGTTTTGAGCGGTAAGTGGATCTGAGAGTTTGTTTGAGAGATTTAATATCTATCCATCCAATCTCACCAATTTTATTGCACGGCAACACTTTCTTGTAAATTATAACCAAATTATGGCAATTTGGAAAATTAGTGAAATTTCAGTCCTCATGTTTCCTTCCATCTCACTTTCTCTTTCGCCAAGGCATGAATGTCTTGTTGATGCTACGACTACCAAAATTATGGATTTCAGAATCTTGATCCAATGCTTTCGGCTGCCATTTTCATCCATCTCTTTTTTAATCTATTCCATTTTACATTGACTAAGGTACATATCACACATTTACTTTCAGCGTAATTTCGCAGCAACAAACAGTGAGCGATTTTCATCAATTACGTACATTTTCAGTATTTTAGTTTAGTTTCATCCAACGTATCATCGCAGTAGCGTAATGTACATATGCTGGATGTCGTATTTTTGAAACCTTTTCTAGCGGGATGTCACTTAAGAGCTCCAGCTTCTACAGACCAGTTTCGAGCACCAAAATGAACAGAATAGATATGATAGATCGGAGTAAGAATTCTTGATGACGAGAGCGTGTAAGATAGGCGTCATTTAGTTTGACTGTAACTGGATTCTATATCAATTATTCCTTTAATGTCACTCTTCACATGCTTTTGATTTCTGCTATTAATTCTCGCTTCAGCTGCTCTTAAACCAGTCTACCTAGATGTTTACTAATAGGAACATCGCTTTCGGCTTCCAGGATGCGAATCTCTATCTAGGATTACAGTTCATTGTACATGATTTATGGTTGACCTAGCCAGCCACCTTGAAATATGGGCATCGTAAGGTATGTAGTTCCGAAAAAATTACTGTAACTGTACAAAATTCAAGTGAATCCGATAATAGAGTATTGTTCTTACGTCTGAAGCTTCTGTTTTTAAAGCCAACTGGTGATAACGGTGTACACATTTTAGTCTTGCTAGATGTGCTCAGTAACGCATATTCCCAGTTATAATGACTTAGTTATGATGTGTATTTGTGTACGTGCATGTGCGTGTGTGTGTATGTGTGCTTGATGTGTTTGGGGGTTGGTGTCTCTGTGTCTCTGTGTATGTGCGTGTGTGCGCACACTGTTTTGGGTATTCATTCTCGTACGTAGGGAAATGTCAGTATGTTCTAACGAAGAAATTGTTTAAAATAGTCACCTGAGGAAATGCATCTTATATTTTGAAGGATGATAGTGATTACACAATACATTAAATATATCATTTCACTGATGTGTTGAGACGATTGTAGGGACTTTAAGTAAATATTGTCGCTCAATTCATTCTCTGTTGTGTATGCATGTATGTATGTATGTATGTTTGTATGTATGTATGTATGTATGCATGTATGTATGTATGTACGTATGTATGCATGTATGTATGTATGTATGTATGTATGTATGTATGTATGTATGTATGTATGTATGTATGTATGTATGTATGTATGTATGTATGTATGTATGTATGTATGTATGTATGTATGTATGTATATATGTACGTATCTGTGTATGTATGCATGTATGTATGTACGTGTGTGTGCGTGCGTGTGCGTGTTTGTATGTATGTTATTAATTAAAGGTTTGATTGAGCCCCATGCGACGTAAAATTTTCTAGGCTTCTAACAGAAACCCAGTTTCTCGGGCTCAGTTAACTGAAAGGGAGAGGAAGCAGGCGGTCCGGAATGGCTAATGAAAACTGGGCTGCCATTGGTCAAGGAGAGTCACGTGGCATTGTAAAAAGTTGAATCGACATTTCAGCGAGACCAGATCCATCATAAAAGAGAATTTCCTAGACCGCCTGGCTGGACAAGAATTTAGTGTAGAATTTAGTGTAGAATTTAGTGTAGAATTTAGTCTAACCGGTCTGTAAAGGGGCTTGCTTGTTTATACCAAATATATTAGTGCTTTGATATATGTACGTATGTATCTGCTATACGTGTGTGTGTGTGTGTGTGTGTGTGTGTGTGTGTGTGTGTGTGTGTTTGTGTGTGTGTGTGGTGTGGTTTGACTTATGCCGGCACCATATTTTCATATATGTCTCTGAATATCTGACTGCCAGAAACAGGGCCGTATCCTGAGAAGATACAGAATATATGAAGAATATATTTCAATATGACTTGATTATATTTTGATGTTTCTTCTAGCCTGTTTCATCTACACATATATGTTTGTGTGTGTATGTGTGCATATATGTATATTCGCACACACCAACAAACACGCATACACATAAACAGAAACACGCGTACACACATACATATATATTATACGCATTTATATACATAAATACCCGCATATAAACACAGACATGTGTTGTGATTTTCATCTTAAGGCGCTGGGATTCACATAAACACAAAGTGCACGCACGATCAAAAGATGACAATTACAGACTGTCAAAGGTACTGTCAAAATATGTAACACATTTATAAAATTTGACCTTCAACAAGATCCACATATGCAATGCCATCCCTGCTTGCGGCGGCCATTTATATATGTGCACTCGTACATGTACATATTTACATGTATACATACTCATATCTACGCATACATACATGCCTACATATATACATATACTTACACACACGAATATAATTATTTGAAAACACGTCTGCATCGATGTATTGCTTCAAATGGAGAATAGTTTGAAGGCGGTAAAAGTATAAACATTAATGCCTAAGTGAATATAGTAAGATTGTAAAGTTCCCGTTTCGTTTTGGGTACCCCTTCGTACATAAAAGAAATCCTACAAATCGACACATGCACTGACTCCAAATGCTGCACTTATAAACACATACGTACACAAAGACACTATTGACGTTGTTGAACTTGCCATGAAGTAACCTTGGATCTAGGTTAGAAACCAGCATACATAAAAATTAGGCTTCTCAAAACCAGAAAGGAGAAAGCTAATTCAAAGACTACAAATCCAATCCATCATTGGAACTGTAAAAATGTGTAAAACCTTTCAGAAGTTTATCAATTAAGGATATATAAGCATTTCTAGATACGCAACTATATGCATGAGAATACATACATAAAACAAACATATCAGCACATACATACATACATACATACATACATACATACATACATACATACATACATACATACATACATACATACATACATACATACATACATACCCTGCTGTTGATTTTGAAATTCCAATGAAACCAGCTCTTTCTCTATTGTCAAGAAATTTTGCAATAAAACTGAATAATTATATACATAATTACATGCATACATACATAATGTATATCCTGCCATTCAAAACAATAAGGTGGTTGTGATTCCACGTTGAGTCGTTAGTGTCGTTAAATAATTTGAAAACTTTATTAGCATCACAGAATATCATTTCTCTCCTTCCTTTACTTGTCTGTTAGGGGGTAAAATATGCATACATCATTAACAACTTTTGCAAACTCGGGTTATTATTGTGAGTGTATGAAGTTAAACTTATGTGATGTTATTCTTTTACGATTATCATTTTGCCAAGAACTGAAATATGAAAATATATATTTGAGTTTTGTGAAACCTTATCCGGTTCAGACACATTCAAAATGTTATCGTATAGGCTTCTGAACGTGCCGACTGCATTTTAAGGCACGGCTTCCAAAATATGAGACGCATTACACTCACCAACCCTAATGCATGCCACATTTACGGTGTCAGACAGAGAGAAGACCACATGGATGAAAAATAGATAAAAGCTAAAAGAAAATAGATGAAAGTTTCTTGAAAAGAAAGCCAAAACATAAATAGTACGGAAAGTAAAATGGCGCAATATATAATAGAAAAATATTTAAATATAAAGCAGACACACACACACACAAATACACACATGTACACGCACGTACGCACATACTTGCACATACATAGATCACATTCACAAACACATGCACATCCATACACCAAACATATATATTCATAGTCATAGACAAACAGAAATGAATGCAAATACCAACATACAGAGATGTGTATGAATACCGACCAAAACATAAGAAATAAAACACAAGTAGAAAGAAAACAGACAAAATTTTGACTCGGGTCGTCTGAAGTACAAGAAAGTAGAATAACGAGAAATTCAGATCTTTTATTTGTTTTTTTTTCCTCTTTGGCCCTTCCCTCTATTATATTTCTGTGAACAGTAATGTCTCCAGAAGAGCGAGCATGTCTGACGACAGCTGCAGAAACAGCAGGCGAATGTTTACGATTGGGTGCGAGCCGTTTCATATCCCAGTGGGAGATTTACTAACTCTCAGCTATTATGTTGTGGGGTTTTTTGAATTGTTGCGCTCGTCGTTGATTATAAACATGATGTTCTTTCTAGAAGATAGAAAAAGAATAAATTCCACACCAAAAAAATATTTCTGAAATATATTTATTATTTTATATATATCTTTGTATTTTACATCATTAGTCATTTGTGCTGAAAGTTCTCGTGTTGGCATCCACTCACAGTTGGGGTTAGTTCACTATATTTAGGTATCTGATGACATTGGAAAATGTATGGGCAACGTACCTTCCCATTTCCTCCTCGCTGAAAAAATGTCTTAGGATTTGTGTTTATATTCACACCAGTAATTTCACATGTATTTATACACTTGAGTAATACGAAATGTAACTCAGACTATAGGAATCCCGATAAATGTTTAAATTATAAATTTTACACGATTCTGGTTATAAGTCGCTTATATACATGCATACTTAAATACATGCATTCATACATACATACATACATTCATATATACATACATACATGCATTCATATATACATACATACATTCATACATTCATACATACATACCTACATACATACATACATTCATACATACATACATACATACATTCATACATACATACATACATACATTCATATATACATACATACATACATACATACATACATAGATACATACATTCATACATACATACATACATACATGCATACATACATACATACATACATACATTCATACATACATACATACATACATACATACATACATACATACATACATACATACATACATACATTCATACATACATTCATACATACATACATACATTCATACATACATACATACATACATACATACTACATTCATACATACATACATATACATACATACATACATACATACATTCATACATACATTCATACATACATACATACATTCATACATACATACATACATACATACATACATACATTCATACATACATACATATACATACATACATACATGCATACATACATACATACATACATAAAGTGCCGCCACATAGTGAAACAAAGATATAAATAAGACAGTTACTACAACTTTGCGTCAGAATTAGTTTAATTCCGGCCGCGGTGATGACAAAGGATCACAGTTTGTAACTGTATAGAAAAAAGCCTCTTAGTTCTCAGTAAGTTGTCGGTGTTATTGTGATATGAAATGGCTAATACACCCGCGCACAGTATGAAGATTTATAAACTTAGTAAACTGACAACGTGAGTAGGATATGATGTATCCCTCTGTTTTAGTTCATAGTAAGTCTTTATGTGTTTTAAACATGCAAATGTACTTGTATACTAAATATTTTATTTTCCCTGCTGTGCTGGTGAATTACACAATCTTTTTACAGTTGCTACTAACACAATATTTAAATTAGCAAAACCTCGCGTGAGCTACTCTGTATTTTGCATATAGTAATGAGGTTTTCCTTCGGCAGTACCAAAACAAAATGTGACCAAACATCCTCGATACATGCGCCAAGCCACGCAGAGTTGGAGGGCAATTTATTTCTCTTCACAGAGCAATAATAATTTTGGAATATATAAAAGTATTCCGATTTACTGCAAAATGTAAGTCTGTGTGTGTGTATATTTGTCTTGTCTTTGGCCCTCAACTTCCAATGGAGCCTTCCAAAGGCGCCATCGTGAAAATGGTAAACCATGCTGAATACCGGATCTCCGATTTCCGCTAGTGATTTGCATTCGTTCATATTGTACCTTCATCTTCTCCTTTGTCTCTGTTTTTCTTTCTCTACAGTTCCTTCATGAATGTTTATATAAGGCCTTAGAATCGACTCAATTCGCACAGCATTCATTACCTTCCGAAGTTTGGATTGCTAAACTCAGGCATTCCATGAGAGCCTTACTATATGTCTTCTATAATATCAATTATCTGGGCTTTAGCTCAGACCGATATTTAGTTCAGACCGGCAGGCATCCCTGCAGTTTCTAACCAATAGCAATTGTTAGGATCGAAAAGGTAATGAATGCTGTGAGAGGAACCAAAAGGTATGAGGGGGAGGGAGAGGAGGAGCGAGATGAACATTAAGATGCTCAGCTGATCTTAACTGACCTCGGTTTATATTCATGTTAGGAATTTTAAATCGTTTTGCTGTCAGTTGCAGTAGACAACTGCCTGGACACCTCCAAACAAGTCTGGCATATGACAATAAAGTTCGTAGGGCAGACCATCCAAGCCTGGTGACTTGTCTCTCGCACAGCCTGCCATCGCATGCCGTACGTCCGCGGCTGTAATGGGTCTTTCACAACACTCTGCCTCTCTTGCTGTGAGTCGTGGAAGGCAAAGCAGGTAGGCACTAAAGTCCACTCTGCGTTCTGTCCCACCAGTTGTCCCAAACAGTCGGACAAAGTGTTGTTGAAAGGCTTCACATATCCTTTCAGGCTCGAGTAATTCGCGCTCCAGTTCATCTGTAAGTAGCCTAATGGTGGTTCTGTTGCTCCGTAGCGCCACCGCCACTCGGGCCTCTCGGGCGGCTCCAGCTCCTTCCTTCCTCAGAGCACGAATCCTAGCTTTGACAATGCATCATCCTTCGTGTTTGGCGTTGAAATGTTGGTCGAAAGCCAGTACATTGGACGCGATGCCAGTTCTAAGTGCCTCTTCTAATTTCTTAACTAGGTCACCCTCTGTTTTATTTCGGTCTAATGCAAGGGCCTTACTGTACCTAACCGATTCTGCTTTAATTGCTTTCTTTAGAGCATACCACCATCTGTTGTTGATGATGGCACCCGTCAATACTCTCTTAACTAATGTGCTAATCCGGTCACTGTAAGCCTGACGTGCCGTGAACGATGCGTTCAGCTTCCAGTAACCGGGACCTGCCTATATGTCTTATCTAAGTCAAGTCTGCAAGTCACAAATTTGTGGTCTGTGCAGCTAACTATATGGAATTGTAGACAACCTTCACTATCCTTATCCACTGTCCTACAGAATACTCTATCTAAGTACGATCTGGACGGCCCGATGCGGTTGCTCCATGTCCACATTGACACATTCGGGTGCTCCAGTCGGTACATATCAGACAGTTGGAAACGTCTGAGCAGTTCTTTGGGGCATTTACATCCCCTGCTATTACTAGTCTAGACGCGTGTCCAGGGTAGCGTTCCAATCCCCCTCTAAAAGTAAAGGTCGAGACGTTCCCAGGAAAACCTCTTGACGTCGAAAGAAATCTGGCAGGCCTGTTAAGGACGGTGCATAAACTGTTATCAGTCGAAAAGCACACCCATTACTGCCATCGACACCCAAGACGACCAGCCTACCCTCCGGGTCTAGGAAAATTGTTCTTACTTTGAGGTCCAGACTCTTCCGAAGAAGCACCGCGATGTTACATCAGCCCATTCTCGGCAGACCGGAGAAAAGTAAATGTCGAAATGTGCGCCGAACATGTGCTGGAGTGCCCACAGGCTGTAAAGTCTGGTCTCACTGATGGCTATGATACGCAGATTTTGTGATTGATGTCGTTTAACAGGTAACCTTGTTTCCAAGGCGACCCCAAGCCACGTACATTTATACTGCCTATTTTGAGCATGTTCCTATCGAAAGTTGTATTTTACACACGAAATGAAGACGAAACAGAAAGAGAGAGAGAGAGAGAGAGAGAGAGAGAGAGAGAGAGAGAGAGAGAGAGAGAGAGTCACTTACTGTCCGAAAGATCTTTGTTCTTTACCTCACAGTCTTCTCCCAGAAGGTTTTTGTATAGTTTTTTGAACAGGTATTTTTGAAAATCTCCCAACTGCATCAGGGTAGAGAGATTTCAGGATGAGTTATGTGTATGATTTTACTGTGTTGTGGTGGTGTTGTGCGTGGCTGGTTCTTTGTTTTGTTATCATTTTCTGTTATGCTGGTGCTTGACCTAATGTATTCCATTAGATCTGGGTTGTTGGCGTTTATGGCTGTCAACATTGTTGGGTGGTTTGGTGTTAGTGAGATAGATAGATATGTCTATATATATGTGTGTGTGTGTTGTGATGTGAAAGTGTATGACCAAATGGTTAGGTTATTCGGCTCACAATCGTAAGATTGTGAGTTCGATACCCCGCGAAGAGTGGTGTTCTTCTGAAACATTATTTCACATTCTTCAAGTCCACCCAGCTGATAAACAGGAGCAGTGCCATTATTTTAAAAGGCCAGCCTTCTCACATCCTCTGTCACACTGAATCTCTCTGGAAACTACGTTCAGAGTTCGCGTGTCTGTGCAGTGCTCAGTCACTTAGGCGTTAATTTCACAAGCAGCTTGTTCAGTTGATCTGATCATTTGGAACCCTCATCGTTGTAACCGATAGAGAGTCAGTTTTGTGTGCATCATGCAGTAATAATAATAATAATAATAATAATAATAAAATTATAGTATACAGTACTCAGGTGCACCACAACTTGTCAAAAGTGCGTATAAAGCATATGCAGTAATGTACAAATGTGTGTATTGATTGGGTGTTGTGTTTGTGTGTGCAAATGAAACACATAATAGATAGACGCATAGGAATCTTGCCAATATACATGTAGTTCATCTATATGCGATATCAAACCATTGATAGTGTAAACGATTCAACTGGTTTGTGTTAATTAAGCTAATTGGAAGACTATATCTCAAATGTACAGTATAAGGAAATATGGAATAATTATCACAAATTGCTTCTCTAGGTATGTAGATTTGGTGAGGACTGCTATCTCACAAGGAATTGTTGAGCTGCTGACAATTGTATGCTTAACCACAAAGAGTTGTTGACAGTATGTTAGTTGGTATATGGATCAACAAGGAACAGGCGCAGACACAAATCGATTACATTACTTGCCACTATGAATTAGTTACGGTGTTAGAAATGAGGTAAACAAGCTTAAGGTTTACACTACGGGGAATACCTTGCAAGACCTACATACATACGTACGTACACACATATATATAGGTACATACACACTCGTACTTAATAAATACATATGTACATGCATACATACATGATAAATACGTACGAACACACATACATACATATATATATACACATACATATATACATACACGCACATATATACATACGTATATGCATACATACATACATACATAAATACATGCACACATACATACATACGTACATACATACATACATACATACATACATACATACATACATACATACATACATACATACATACATATATATGATAGCTGTTAACTCGTACATAAGAATAAACTATTTCTTTACTACCCACAAGGGGCTAAACACAGAGAGGACAAACAAGGATAGACAAACGGATTAAGTCGATTATATCGACCCCAGTGCGTAACTGTTACTTATTTAATCGATCCCGAAAGGATGAAAGGCAACGTCGACCTCCGCGGAATTTGAACTCAGAACGTAGCGGCAGACGAAATACTGCTAAGCATTTCGCCCAGCGCGCTAACGATTCTGCCAGCTCACTGCCCTATACATAAGTATAAACCTCACTCTCAACCATTTTTTTATCAATGGATCCCTTTGGTTGCTATTTTCCTCTGCTGAACCTCCATTGCCATTCGACATTTTAACACTTGTTTTATAGAAGTATCTTACAAAATTACTATTTTGCGTTCCACATATAAACTTGTATAGGTTGAACTATATAACATGTTAGAGAAAGAAATCCTAATGTTTCCTACAATAAATACATGTAAAGCAATTTCTTTTCAGCACGGTTTTGTCGGTGAACAGGTCGCGATCTCAAAGCGACGAAAAGATTTTGACAAATTAAATTTAAATGTTGAAGTGAATCTAACGGTTTTTATGTGTTTCTTAAATGGTTTATAAACACCTTCCACCCTGCAATTGTTTTCGTTCTAGCACACTATCTCAGATCAGGTCACTTGCTATGCAAGTACATCTCCTTAATTTCTTTTCATAGACTGTTAATATACTACTGTGGGTCCCCAGTTTAGTATTTTGCTTGTGTGGGCACTCAATAATTTTGTACGGATCTCCAAGAGCCATATAGACCCCCGCCCTCGGTTGAGACCCACTGTCCTAGATGTTTAAGATAATTGATGTCAGCAAATGCTGAAATTTGAAGGCGATAAGTTTGAAATAGCTCCGCTAATATTCTCACCTACAAAGCTATGCCGTCCAGGAACAAGCGAGAGCAAAATCACCCATTTAGCAATGCAGCGGGTGTTATTTCGGAATTTTCCTTCTACTAGACATAAATATATGCATACCTATGTTTGTGTGTATATTAATATGTGTGTGTGCATGGATGTGGATATGTTTGTGCGTATGTGCGTGTGTGTATGTGTGTGCGCGTGTGTGCACATAAATTTCAACTTACAACCCCTACTCGCTAACAAGATTGTTGTGTGAAATGCAAGTTACTTTGAATGCCAGTCTTGTATAAGACATGTGAGATCTAAAGAAATGCAATTGTCAGGCCGTTTGTAGGAGATTTCTTTGAGAAAATGTGCTTTGCGATAATTTAATAATTCCACGCCCAAAACGGAATTCTTCCATACAGTGAGCAATTGACCCGATGGCTTGCTAAAATATTGCCATCAAAGTTTTATGCGAAAAATTATTTACTTGGAAACAATCTTCAAAATTCTTTTTCAGATACGTTACATCCTTCATATATCTGCCCTTCCCTTATAGTAGAAAGCACCTTCAATTTGTGTGCGTGCGTGTGTGTGTGTGTGTGTGTGTGTTGTGTGTGTGTGTGTGTGTGTGTGTTTGTGTGTGTGTGTGTGTGTGTGTCTGTGTGTGTGTGTCTGTGTGTGTGTGTGTGTGTCTGTGTGTCTGTCTGTGTGCACATGTATGTAAGCATTCGTGTACGTGTGGATGTATATACATGTAAAGTGAGTCTGGATTAACTTTCGATGATATATATGTAAGATAGATAAATAGTAAACATTAGATAAATTTTAAATGATGTCAACAAAGAATTTGATACTTAATGCCTTTGAGATATATGTTACTCGATTATATATTTACAGAGAATACTGAATAAAAATATATGCGTTCACGAACGTGAACTGAATAACATCATGTTGAAATATTATATTGTTTAGTATGTTTAATATATCATGCATCATATATACTACGCATCATGATAAACTTAATATAGAATGCATCGCATGTAGCTTATCGGAAATCAAATAATATCTTTAAAAGGCATGACTCGTCACCTCCGTCTTTATATAGGGTATTTGAAACAGAGGAGCTTTTGTCTTTTCCAAATGCATAAAACAAAAATAGAAGAATTTTCCTCAGATAATTGAATTTATCACTGCATAATTCAGAAGCTTAATGTAGTTATAAAACACTGTGTATGACGAACAGTTTGGTTTCGATCCTCTGTTGAGAATATTACATCTTATTTACTTACTGCTGTAGCATTTCAGATAATCATAGAGACCAGTCGCTTCCCCAGTCGTATATTTACCGTCTTTACATCATGCTAATAATTTAAGAGATCTTAGAGGAAAACATTAGACTGCAAGACAAAATACCATGATGTACTTAATTACATTGCTTTGCTTTCAGAATTGAGGTTTGATTTTTGCTTTTTATCATTCCTCTGTCAATAAATTAAATACCAGTCATGCATCCGGGTTGTTAATGTTACCCAATAATCAATCAGTTTACATGTATAATTTCGAAAATTTGTCGTTGCGTTCTAGTGCAAGTCTAAATTTATTATTCTCATATCGACTACAGTAAAATTCTGAAGATAATATAATGCTTCATAGTATACTACCCTGCATCTTGTGCATAGCACAGCGTCGTTAACAAGATCTGAACTGTCAACTCTTCAGTTAACTACGTGACACTTGTCATATCTTTAGGCCAGCTGCAATTACTAGAGAGGATTTGATGTACACAGGCTATATCGTATGTCATGATTAAAACGATATGAATATCACAACATATGTATGGCATACATAGTATCTTTAAGACTGATGCGAGAGGCAGCTGTATAAACTTCAAAACCTCAAGCAAGTACGGTTCTTACTGATATGAAACAAGACAAGGTGGGGAGCAGAATGGTTATTCTCTAAAATCGCATTTAGGCCAGCAACGGCTTCTAAAAATGCAATGAAGCTGCAATGTCCTAGTTTAGTTCCCTATGTTTTTGTTTTTAAATTCGCATTAATATACATAAAAAATTAGTGAGAGTTAAGCTCCTGAATGATTATGTGTAAGATTCTTAAAAGCGGTTTCCTTTTTGAGTGATCAGTTTGTAGCTTTACTAGGAACACTAGCATAACAATGTACTATTCAGTTCTTTTCAATATGTCCCTGAGCGAAGGATGAGCCCCGCGTTATATTTTTTTTTTTATGTAAACACGGCTTAGTGTCTAAATCAGGAATAATTATACCAGAAATATGGTGAGCAATTAATTGCATAGTCTTTGTTTTGACGATGTTATGAATGAGTTACAGAGTAAATAACATTGTGTGACATCTTACTTAACTGGAACGTTTTTGGTTAACGCTCCTAAGACGCTCCTAAGTCTAGGTAAGATGAGTGAAGAAGAGATGGCAAAACGCTGTGTGATTTTAAGTTGAGTGAATATGAAATTAAAATATTTAAAGGTGATTGTTGTTGCGGTACAAGGAGTTAAAAGAAGAAAATGTATTAGTAACTAATATATTGCCAGTGACCGAATTACTATCTTTACAGTTGAGCTCTGAGGGCGGTTAGTTACTAAGCAGAGTGGAAGAACTTTTTGTCCCTGAGGATAATACCTAGTCTAGGCTTAACACAGTTTGGAAATCAATTTAGCATGTCATCAAAGGTTATGAAATGAAAGAGCAACTACAGTGTATGTGAGGCCTTTCGACTGAATGTTGTAAGGTGCAGAAAAGATAGAGTGCAATACTGTTTCATTGATAGAAGGTATTTAAATTGTATAGGGAAACCACATGCACGCGGGACATGAGGGAGAAATGACATGGTAACATTTGAATAGAGTGTGTTGCCAGATTTATCAGCAAGAAAGTTATAAATATGCAGATAAAAGAATGCTTTAGATATTTTCGAATTTGAAGATAAGCTTATGGGGATTAAAGAGGTCCTCATGAGGACTGACTTTAACAAGGCAGTCAGAACAGAAACTTTCGGTGAAATAGATGATTGACCTACAGTGGGGCATATGAGCTACAAAGCTGTCATAGCGCAGTTGAAAGTGTTGCAGACATCAACAGCTACATTTCTGCAGCTATAGTTCTAACATGCAGAAGATATTTGATGTGTGATATTCGAGGGCAAACCTCTGGGAGATCGAACAGTGGGAAAATCATATTAGTGGTCACTAAGGGAAAAACATAATCTCAGGCTGATGGCCGTCTCCTTAATTCCTCTTACTAATTTAAGATATTTCACACCTTTTATGTTACTATGCTTTTCAGAACGTCATAAAAATCAAGACACATTGTCTTTTCTCTCTCCATTGAATATATCAATATACGTAATATGTTTAGATTACAATGATAATATTCTTTTACTCTTTTACTTGTCTCAATCATTTGACTGCGGTCATGTCTTTAGTCGAGGAAATCGACCCCAGGACTTATTCTTTGTAAGCCTAGTACTTATTCTATCGGTCTGTTTTGCCGAACCGCTGAGTGACGGGGACATAAACATAGCAGCATCTGTTGTCAAGCAATGCTAGGGGGACAAACACAGACACACAAACATACACGCACACACACACACACACATATACATATATACGACGGGCTTCTTTCAGTTCCAAGGCTTTGGTCGGCTCGATGCTATAGTAGATGACACTTGCTCAAGACGCCATGCAGTGGGACTGAACCTGGAACCATGTGGTTGGTAAGCAAGCTACTTACCACACAGCCACTCCTGCGCCTATGACTAGATTTTTATTCTAGATTGAAATTATATATCTTCAAGTTAGTTTTCTCATTCATCCGAAAAGCACGAACATCGCTCAGACTTATTCAACCATTTTATACATTTGTGATCTTTGTACATATGCGTGTATATGATGAACATCTACGATTCATGACATGTGGAACTTACGGCGAGTTTCGTAGCAATATAAAGGAGCATCAAAATATGTTTTTCTAACTTTCTACACAAGAAATGTTGATAGCTATTTCGGAATTTTCTAAATTTGTACGAAAAAGAGAATCCGATGTTTCTACAATTAAAACAACTTGTCATAGTTACAGAACATATACATATAGTATTGGCATATCTTTGGTCGTTAGAACAACTTCCAATGTATAAATTTCTTTTCTAATAGTCGCTGATGCAATAATTACACTTTCAGACAATCATTTTCAAGCTTGGTGCCACAAAAACAACGAACCCAAGTACAGAGGCTCCAACCAGCCGAGAACACATCTATTTTGCTTTTGTTGCTCTAGCTGTTGATATCATTGTTGTTTGTTGTTTCGAGCCTTTTCGTTTGGTTTATGTATTTTTCGTATTTTGTTTTGTTTCGTTGTGTTGTTTTTTCCTTTTTTGTATTAGTGTCATTCCATACGCATAAGTACAGTTTACTGCTTATTGACAAAACATGCCTCTAGTAATACTCCCTTTCACACACCGATTCCTCAGATAATATATTTTAACGTCATTACACGCCAACCTAAACCACTGCTACAAACGAGAAAATTGGGTTCTGGAAACTTATTCTGCTCAACTTAACAGCGCGACGACAATGACAAAAACAAAAGCAACAACATAAGCAGCATGGCAACAACAACAAAGCAAAAAATAATGATAATAAATGCCTAGATAAATATATAAATAAATAAATGAAAATACCAAATTCTTTTTCAACAAATATATTTTCTACCATTGATTTTTATCTCTTTCTTTAAAAAAAAAAATTAAAGAATTATCTCATATGTAATATCATCTGAACGGAAAAGAAATCTGAAAATTTCTTATTAGTTTTTTAATACTTTTTTTTTATTTTAATAAATGATGAAAATAATGTAACCAGTGATATTGATTTGTAGCCTACTCACAAAACCTCGGATTTATAATACAAAGAAATATCATGCTTGATTATGTTCAGACCTTCCTTTAGATAATAAACGAATTGATATACCAAACCCAGGAATCAAAACTATATTTCAAACTACGTTTTGTGCTAGTTCTCAGTTTTGTACATTAATTCATGTAGATTTCTAATCGGAGGAATTTTTTATTACAGCATCTAAACTGTGAGAAAGAGACGGATAGGTTTTTCTTGAGATTGGTAACCTAAACCGAACGTGCCATAAAGACAGCCATAGATGTTGCTACTAAATAAACTGATAGATTATGTGTATTACACACAAACAGAAATAGTTCATCGAATATTTTCAAACATTTCCGCATACCAAATTGCACTTTCGGAAATTTTGTTGTACCGAGGCTATAACAGAAGATGTTTTTCCCAACGATAAAAGATGTCACACAGTGAAAACTGCTTAATAAAGCAGCCATACTTGCATTCATGATTTATGTTGTTATGCCATATGAGAAGGTAGAAGTCCAGTTAATAGTCTGCAGTTTTGTGGGGTATGACCATTGTGTTAAAATATCCTGTTTTTATATTGATTTAGTACACTGATATAGCAAAATTTGCTTAGAAAGAATTAATGCATATGAGCTAAATGTGCTAGATTCCGCATTTACATATCAAGAATACAATGATACTTCTCTTCCAAAATTATTTTGGATTAACACAGAAAACCGAAACCGTAGAAACAAAGCAGAAGAATAATAAAGTAAAAGAAACCCTGGATAACTGGATAAGGTGCTCGTACCTAGAATGTCGGTTACAACGAATCTATAGAAAGTTACTGTAACTCTTAAACTCCTTCAAATCATTGCAAAATACTGTCATAATGTTTGAAATTTCAATAAGTTATTGAACTGACAGACGATGTGCCATGAATCTTAGTTTATATTCCTGAGAAAAGTGGAAAATTATCTGTTCTTCTATCAGTCTGTTTAGCTCTATGGGTCGCAGTTGTAGAATAAAAGTTTCAAGTTTCAGAAGCGGGCTAAATTTATAATAACAAATTTGGTTGTAAAATAAGGGTCCATTGAGAGGGTTCTAAATGTAGGAATTTAATAACAGAGCCGTATAAATGAATTTTCGGTCCAGAATTTTAATGAATAATTGTGAGTTCGCGTCCCGTAAGTTGGGCAACATTTTACACTTGATATTTCAATTAATGTTTTCTCTTAAAGTTTCAATGCAGAATATCAGAAGAGAAAGTGTGTGTATTTTGTGTGAGTATGTGTGTGTGTGTATAGTTGATCTTGGGATAAGTGGAAGCGGTGAAATAAATTGGTGGCTCACAATGGAGAGATCGAATCTCTCCCAACCAAAGAGAAAAAGTTTAAAAGCAAAACGAAATCAACAACGATAATGCAAACAAATTTGATACTCTCTCTCCTGAGTTTTCAGAAAATTCAAGCCAATAAATGTTGGCATTAGATGATTTTCTTGGAATTGTACAAATAAATTGCCATCGGCATTTTGGCATTCAGGTTTAATGGCAACATCTTAGTGAAGCAGAATAGAAAACTTAAGTTCCTTAGGACACTTTGCTATTCTATGTTCACTAAAATATAAATAAAATACTGCTTTATAGCTTGATTTAAAAAATTTTTTATCATAATAAATAGGACGAGTTTATTGCTGAAATTCTCTGGCTGCGCTGGTCTGGAACATATTTAAATTTTGGATATATTTTTTTTTTTTTTAGGATTGATGAATAAGAGATAAGTGCATGCGATTCTGCGTTTAGATGTCAGAAAAAACATCAGTATTCTCCCTCGAAATTATTTCGGATTAATACAGAAAATGGAACGTAAAGAGGCAAAATTAAAAGAATGAAAGAGAAAGGGAGAGAAGGGCGAGAAAGAGAGAGGAATAAAGAAACAAAAATATTGCAAAATGACCAATGTGAAGGCAAACCAAGTAAAATTGGAAAAAAAAGGAAGATACTTGAGTAATGCAAATCGAAAGAAGGAAAAGCAAAAAGGGAAAGAAAATAAAGAGTAGTAGTAAAACTGGAGAGAAAGATAGTAAAACATAGAAAGAAATGGAGAATGGGGAAGGAATAAATGAAAATTAACTGAAAAGACATAAAGATTCAAATGATAGAATACGAGAAAAAATATAATGAATGACAGAAAGGACAGAATTAAAGAAAATTCTAGAAAGAAATATTAGGAAATATAATTATGAATTAGTCTCTAGGGTGAAAATCAAATTTAGGTAGCGTTAAATTAATTCAGATAAGGTTAACAATTTTAAATTGGTAATTAAACTGAAGTCTGTGTTTCAGGGGCGAAATTTCCCGAATTCTCATGAACAGTGGCCACACCATTATTGACAAGTTGTGACGTCAGTCATAAAACGCTGTTGTTTTATTAAACTATTTATTTATTTATTAAATATTTCTATTGACTTTTCTTTTGTCTATTTGTTATCTCCAACATACCTTCAGCTCTGTCTCTCCTCTCCAATGTTGATTTATCGCTTGGCGAATTTGTTTTTCTCAAATATTTAATCTGTTATTTTCAAATCAACATTTATTTCCCAGACAATATGTATATACGCAATTTTATTATATATGTTTACTTGTACACACATACAAATAAACGATTGCGTGTGTCTTTGTACGGAAATTTATATATAAATATCTGTATGTATATGCTTTGTATATATATATATATATGTACGTATGTGTGTTCGTGTGTGTATGTATGAATGCGTGTATATGGTGTATATGTATGTATGTATATATATATATATATATATGTATATATATAATTGTGTATATAATATGTAAGTTAAGCAATTTACATATATGCTTGTATAATGTACATATCTATATACAACATATATATATATATATGTATATATATATATATATATATATATATATATACACATATATATATTCATACATATATGTATATATATATATATATATACATATATGTATTATATTTATACATATATGTATATATATATATATGTATATGCACGTATGTATGTATAAAACCAAATATATATTAAATATGTGTGTTTTGTGTGTGCATGTGTGAGTGTGTACCTAACATAATATGTGTTTGTGTATATTTAAAAAAAAAACATTTTTATAACCATACTAACTTTCCATTGTTGGACATTTATTACTTTGCTACTCTAAAATCATGATAGAGTATCAATTTTGTTTTTTTACCTTCATATAATATTTATTACAATGTCATTTTATCGATGAGGAGAGATAGGCTCTTAGGACACAAAATTCATGAAGTGGTTTCTCTTCCATACTGGAGATTATGACTTTCATTTACGCTGGTAATACACTTGAGACGGGTATGAACATCATAACTATGACAGCATCTCATTCCCTCCGCCGTAAACAAATTTACGTTACTTTGCTTAAGTAAGCAAGAAATATTTTTGTTTTGGTCTTGTTTGTTTTATTTTACTTGGTTTGCCGTAAATATAATGATAAAATTGTAGAACATTTGCTGTTCCCTTAGAAACATACTGGATTGCAATAAGAGAGCAGCATGATGGCGACACGACACATGCTAGAAATAGGAGACAAATCGTTTGTTCATTTAGTACTGTATCGTCTTAGAAACAAAAGGGTACTTAATGGGTAATGCAATTGTTGGTAGAAGAACCATGGTCACAACTAGAATACCACTTTTTATAGGTTTACGTAATTAGGGAAATAACTACCAAGTCATTAGAAACAACGAGAAAACGGAAAGAAAGAAAAAAGCCAACAGTAAAATAACTGAGAACAGCGACCAGAACTACAATCATCTTCCGGTCGGGCGATTTGCCCGGACCAATGCAACTCTTACAGATGTTCTGATCGAGAGATACGGCTTGAAGGTCTGGTTCGGGGCTTAGTCCCATTGGCCATGTATCTCATCTGGACACGCCGCGACAATCTGAATGGCAGCCAACTTCTTTAATTAGGAAATAATATATTGCAGTTTTTCTTATGAAAGTAAATAATTATTGGAAATAAAAGTTTATAAAGTGTGTAGAGAGTGAGTTTTGATGCCACAACATATAGCGTATAGTTTCATAAACAAATAAATGGTTTCTCGATTCCTAACCATTCCTTACTTAACAAGGAAGCAAAATCAAACACTTGTTCAGAAAGGATTTATTTGTTTAAATATAGAATACAGATATTTACGGTTTTTGCGCGACAATAATTGGGGACATCCGAAACTGGATAATTATATTTGCCACTGACAACAATTTCCGTTTCCTGCTTTCCCTAAATATGTGGTTTATTGATGAAACCTTCCAAGTCATAACAAGAAGGTCTTACCAGGTTTGAAATGGGGTAGTGGCGGGGTTTCCTCTTGTATATCGTTTCAATGCAAAATAAGCGAAAAGATAATTAGACATTTTACGAAGGCTCCATGAAACAACAAAATAAATTTCAAATTGAAAGTTCAGAAAGATAACCACCAACCATTATCCTAGATTTAGGACTACGGACTATAAACGCTTGCCAAAATGTTTCAACACACTCGAACATATTTATTTCCATTTCATTTTGGGTGGTACTAGGAAACTCAAGAAGTAGACCTGAAGATTCAGTACATTAAAGCGGATGATGTAATAACGATATCGACTGACTTTTATTCCACCAGATGACGTTATGGAATCTTTGAGACTCACCTGGATAGCGGCACTAACGAATAGAAGACACTAATGGAAATTAATGATCATGATAAGAACCGTTATCTGTATAAAACATATGTACCTAAATACTCTGCATGCAGCATGAGGCAAGAATCATCACGGAGCGCAAATGCAATATAGAATGATTAAGTATGAGCAAGTATGGGTAAAGCTACAATTAGTAATGTAAAAAGATGATAGAAAATATAGCAAAATGGTGACGATTGTTAATGCTTTCAGTGTTAGATACTATAAGGATGAAACAGTGTGACATTGAATCTGAAATACTGTTGCAAAAAATGAATCACGTGTTAAGCACGATATCAGGAATTCAAGAAAAGTAAAAATAGTCAAGATTTATTTTACCTAAAAATATAAAAAAAACATTGTATGCAATTTTCTTGTATCAGCATATAAATGTTCCTTATCACGTATTTATCATATCATACAGCTGGTTTTCGTCCCGTTGTCCTGCATAATAAGATATATATCGATAATTATATCAATACCATTTTATACTTCTTTCTTATCATAAATAGTCTTGGAAAAAATACTTGCAGTTGCACAGCAACTGTTCCATCGATTTACTTTCATTATTAAATACATTTTGTTCTATCAATGCAACCACATACACTGACACGTCTGTCACCTGTGTTCATTTTATAGTGAAGAATATATTCCAAACAACGGAAACCATCAGCAACTTTAATAATGCACGACATTTTTTCAATGATAGGTTGGTTTTGTGTCGCTAACGCTCTAAATATACTGTGTGATGAAAAAAAACGAATGACAGAGGCAAAGGCTGACCAAGGAATTGAAAATATTGAACGAACGTAAATAGATGGTACTTTTATGGCAAAGTAGCGCCAGAAATTACTTATCATACAAAAAATAAGGGACTATTGTAGCTCAATTGTTATACATGCATTTTTCGAATATCAATTGCAGTACAAAATTTCATTAAAAAATAAAAAGAAATGGAAATGAGTGCTGGGAGTTACATTTTTAGTGATAACATAGTATTAATTAGATTTTGTGATTTGTTTGACCAGTTGTTGTATCATAAATAGTTGTCCGTCCACCACGGGTCGTTTTTCACACTTCTTGATACCATGTTGGTTATCCTCATTTGCTGTGTTCTCTTTATTGTTGTAACTCATTTAACTTCACATTCAATTGTACTGACACCGATTTTTGCTCTTGCTCACATGTCACTAACTCAAAGAAACGGCTAGCCCCACTGCGTGGCACCAGAGGCAATTTTCTTCTGCTATAGCCTTGCGCCGACCAAAGCCTTGTGAGTAGATTTCGTAACTGGAAACGGATAGAAGCCCTTCGTGTGTATATATATATATATAATGCAAGTATGGCTGCTTTATTAAGCAGTTTTCACTGTGTGACATCTTTTATCTTTGGGAAAAACATCTTCTGTTATAGCCTCGGTACAACAAAATTTCCGGAAGTGCAATTTGGTATGCGGAAATGTTTGAAAATATTCGATGAACTATTTCTGTTTGTGTGTAATACACATAATCTATCAGTTTATTTAGTAGCAACATCTATGGCTGTCTTTATGGCACGTTCGGTTTAGGTTACCAATCTCAAGAAAAACCTATCCGTCTCTTTCTCACAGTTTAGATGTCGTAATAAAAAGTTCCTCCGATTAGAAATCTACATGAATTAATGTACAAAACTGAAAACTAGCACAAAACGTAGTTTGAAATATAGTTTTGATTCCTGGGTTTCGTATATCACTTCGTTTATTATCTAAAGGAAGGTCTGAACATAATCAAGCATGATATTTCTTTGTATTATAAATCCGAGGTTTTGTGAGTAGGCTACAAATCCATATATATATATTTCTCAACCTTATCATTTTGGGTCCCCTGTTTCGATTGAAGCTTCCGGCTGCATGAATATTTCCTGACTCCACTCCCACCCCCAATTGTCAGAAAACAGCTTCAGGAGTTGTGAAGAACGAATTTTTATGTAGTCTTTTCCGGGAGCTATTCTATTTGACCTCTGTCTAATCATTAAAACATTGATTTAATTATGAACATAAAAAAGGTCATGGTGTAAAATTTTTACGATAGTTGATTTATGGAAAAGATTGTTAAAAGATGTGAATAAAAATTAAGTTCAGACCTCTACATGGTAACTTGACCTGGTAGAAATAGCAGCGAAATCTCCCTCAAAACACCCTACTGTCTTAACCTGACAATTCTGCCTATTATGTAGTTTGGATGAGAAGCTGTAACTAAAAATTAAGATTATTAACCCCACAAAGAAGTGAAAGAAGAGAGACAGCATGGAGAAAGTTTTGGCTGATTGTCATCCTGTACTCCCTTTGTGCTAGTGAAATGGTATGTGCCGGCTGAGTGAGCAACTGTTTGTTTTAATGGCGGAACAAACAGGGGAATTCCATTAGAAAAATTCATCGATTTTCTCGGTAACTATGGGAGCTAGGAAAAAAATATAAACCGCATTCATATATATGCACCCGTCACCACATGTGTGCCATTTTTCACGCAAATCCACCCAGCCGTTTGGCTGTGAACCTCAAGACAAGAAAGAATACAACAATCTCACATGTCCAATTTATATTATAAATTACTGGAGAAGGCCTGTTTATAGGGTTACCGTAGGTTTCTCAATATAAAGAGTATCTTTATGGGGTATCATCAGACCCCAATGATTGTTGGCCTATGGCTTCTTTAAAGTATGGAGGGGCAAACGAACCGGATATAAACAATTGGGGTTATCTCCCTCTCCTGGTGGCCATCCGCTGGTCATCGGCTTCCGGCTATGTCACCGTCTTTCAGCTACGCCACCTGTCTGCTGTGAGATTAGAACGTAGAGGGTTATCTCCCACTCTAATCAGTAGTCAATTTCCGGTCGTGGTGTAAATATTATCGCTAATACCGCTATTATCATTATTATACAGTTCGTAAAACTGTATAATAATGCAATTTCCTGAAATGCAAGCACGGCCGGAAAATCTCCGTTCTGGAGTTCAGTATGTTCACTAGTACGTACGAGGTTTTCCGGATTTCAATGCATTCGGCTACGCATAGCCTGCAGCTTCTTTGTGTCTGTTTGTTCACCCATCATCGCTTGACATGACGTATTGGTGTGTCTACGTCCCTGTAACATAGCAGGTCAGCAAAGAGACCGACAGAGTAAATACTAGGCTTAGGAGATCTTCCACCCAGAGTCAATCATCGAATCCCACAGATCTTGGTTCATTCTGATTACCAATGGCACAATTCCTAGTCCAACAGTTGTCATTCAATCTACAGGCGCATGCGTAGAGAAGTTCCGTTGTCCTTAGCCATTTTTTCAACAGTTCCATATGTTTTAACAAATTCATTGGGGATTGTCGATTTAGTACACGATACCTTTGAATCAGAATATGCATCCTAGCCTGTGATGATTATAAAAGAGGAACCAAGTAAATAAGGCTCAAGGCTGATACCTGGTTTTATTCCCTTGCAATTTTACGAATGCCATCCAGTAAGCTAGATGACGTTCATGTTGGGCAGAGCATTATCATTTCCAGCTTCAGGCGTCACCTCCTTTTACCGAGAAATACACTTATCTTTATTACATTGGCGAGAAAACACTTTAAGTCTCAATAAGAAATCAATATTAGCATTGCTGTTTGTTTTCATTTGAGGTACTTCTTTTTGTTTTATTATTTGTTTTATTATTTTTTTTTGCTTGTTTCTTAACGTGATGTTTTGTTTTTGTTGTGGTTAAAGTTACTTTATCTTCATTTATCAGTCTCATACGCGTTGTTTCTACTGTAAACTTCTTTAGACGTATCTTAAGAAAAGTTTCTGTATAAAGTTTAAAATAATGACAATTATAAGTGGATCTTTATTATTAGAATATATAGACTACGCCGGAACACAGTTTCTACAAGAGAGTTGACTCACTGATTCAATTATCAGTCGGTGGCACAAAGATATTGGCCTGGATAATTTATATTACAATTTAGTAATTAGTATTTAGTACAAGTTCACTGAACATCAATTTAAACAATATATAAGAGTATTTATAAGTGTGTGTGTGTGTGTGTGTGAGTGAGTGTATATACGTGTGCAAGCACACGTGTGTCTTCGTGCGTGTATGTGCGTTTATATACATACATATGTAAATATGTATATGTGTGTGTGTATAAATACATATATATACACATATAAATATACATATGTATATGCATATACATATATACTCTCATACATTCAGACGAATATATATATATATATATATATATATATATGTGTGTGTGTTGTGTGTGTATGTGTGTTTGTGTGTGTATTCACAGACACGCATATATATATATATATATACATACTCACACACGCACACACACATACACAAACACACACACACACACACACATATATATATATATATATATTATATATATATATATATAATATATATATATATATATACATGTACATATATGTGTGAGTGCGTGTGTGTTTTTATGTGTGTATTATTTAGCAAAGTACGTAAATTAAGCCGAGTAAGATAGAAGTTTCCTTCGCCACCATATTGTCCTGAGTTCGATCCTATTGCAGGACATCTTGGCCAAATGTCTTTTACCGTAGCCTCGTGCTTACACAAGCCTCATCAACGAACGTCTGTCGTCGGCAGTTTCATGGAAGCTTGTTGGACGCATTGTAATTCGAAAGGTCGACTGTGTCACACTGACTCCTTGATTTTGGTTGCACTTTTAGTTCAGGATACAAGCCTTTTTGCAATACACACCCACTCTTCTGTACAGATGACTGAGTGAAGAGTTGAGCTGATTGAGTAACTGAAATACTCTTCTTCGTCGAAACCGACAGAGGTCCATTTCTATTTTAGATGTCAAAATTAACACCACAGAAGCAATAAACCGAGATTTTCGCTTCTCAGCAAAACAATAAATTTAATTACATTATCTTCACAACCACTTTATATTATTTCTTCATATTAATAATTCCGAATAGATTGAACAGTTTTACACATTTAATATACAATCTTCAGTTCATTTTGTAAAATCCGAAATATTTCTTGAAATTCATTTATTTCTATTATCTACACGTCACCTAACGTCTCTCACCGTATATTATCATTGAGTAGACTAACAGGAGAGCTTCCATGTAATTGCTGCAATCGCTAGAAGTAGCCACTAGATTTTTATAAACTATATCCTCCTGTCTTGAAAAGCTAGGGAGGGGTAAATTCGAGAATATAGATTGCACAATAACGTTATAAAGTATCACCAGTTTAATACCAACCGTTAGCGCCTTGGGAGCTTTTAGTGGAGTCTACTCTGTACATACGTTCGGATCAGGCTACTTGGTTGAAGATACTTTCTTCCTTCCGTACCACTTATCACTGACTAGCAGTATCGCCCGGCGTTGCTCGGGCTTGTAAGGGAAATAACTATAAAGCATTTTTAGAGAGTTATATAAAAAAATAGAAAAAAAAACGGAAAAAGAATTATGGTAAATTTATTTTTGAGAGTTATAAAGGTCGAGTTGCGTCCCCTAGACAGTCTGTGGTTTGTGTTTCTGATTCCCGACCCCATGTCAAATTTATCGATTTTTTTCAGAACTGGGGGAACTTTTCAAAATTTTCGCTGTGTTAGTTTTGAATTATGACATTGGGCTATGAGTGTGTCAAGTTTCATCAGAATCAGTTGAAAGCCGTGGTCAGGGTGAGGGTACAACCTAACAGACACACAGACACGCAGACAGACAAATTGCCGTTTATATAGAGAGAGATATCTTGTGTGGAGGCACATGGCCTAGTGGTTAGAGCAGTGGACTCGCGGTCGAGGTATCGCGGGTTCAAATCTCAGACCGGGCGATGTGTGTGTTTATGAGCGAAAACACCTAAGCTTCACGCGACTCCGGCAGAAGGTAATGGCGAACTTCCGTTGACTCGTTCGCCACAACTTTATTGTTAATTTAATGCATTTGTCACTTGTGAAATTTTGTTGCAATGTAATTTGAAGCTCTACATCTATGATTCAGATCACAAAGGGTATTTAAAAATGTTAACAACCCCAATACAGGCAGATGTCACTGTTACTCTTCAAACTGTAATCTTGTTATATACAACAGCAAAATGATAAAGAAGTTCCAGCAACGAGTTTGATTTCGGAGATGATGAAATGTATACCAGTAATATAAAGGCGCAAAGCCTGAAATTGTGTAGGAGGGGACTAGTCAATTACATTGAACCCAGTGTTTTACTGGAATTTAATTAATCAATCCGACCTCGGCGGAATTTGAACTCAGAACGCGAAGTCGGACGAAATGCCGCTAAATATTTTGCCAGACTTGCTAAAGGTTTTGCCAGCTTGCCGCCTTAACATATTCTTTTCTACTCTAGGCACAAGGCCCGAAATTTTGGGGGAGAGGGTAAGTCGATTAGATCAACCCAGTACGCAACTGGTACTTAATTTATCGACCCCGAAAGGAGGAAAAGCAAAGTCGACCGCGCCGCCTTAACATATTAGTAATATAATGCGAAGAAAATAAATTGTCAACTTCCACTAATATAGACCGTGATTATTATCAATAATACTCATTATTATTATCATTATTATTATTATTATTATTATTATTATTATTATTATTATTATTATTATCGGACGGAGATGTAGCAGCAGAGTCGGCAGAACCTCGACCAAAATACTCTGTATTTATGTACTCAAATGTTGCTGAGGTTGATAAAATATTCTTACAGTTGATCATTATTAGCAGCAGAACGAAGGCGTCCAGTTGGCAGAATCGTTAGCACACTGGTTAAAATAATTAGCGGCATTTCGTCCGTCTTTTCGTTCTAAGATCAAATTCCACTGCAGCCCACTTTGCCTTGTAACCTTTCGCAGTCGATAAAATAATATCATTAGGATTGAACATTAGGATTGATTTTATTGATTTGTCCATTCTCCCAAACTATGAGTGCCAATAGAACACGTTAATAATTATGAGATAATTATATGGGTCCCTTTACCTTGTGATTTCAAATTCAACCAAAGTCGCATTTCGGTTTCTTCCTTCTTTGGTTACTAAAGTAAGCACAGGTCATTTACTATCACTGATAGTAATTAACTAAACTCATCCTGCATGAATTTATTAACTTGTGCCAATTTTGTAAATCATTATTATTAATGTCATCAAGAGACCTGCATGAAACAAACTCAAGGCTTGGAACATCTCTCTATATTGTATATATAAATATATACACACAAACGAGCGTAGATGTATTATGTGCATGTGTATACATTTGTATAAATCTCTATAAATCATCTTTGATTAACCGATAAGAAATACTTCGGTCTTTAGGGTATAGAAGAGATGTTCATATTCATCTTATATTGTATTATGTTAATGAGAAAGTTTCTTTCGTTCAAATTTAAATGGAATCTATTTCTCCGGTGCTAAAGGTCAACTTTCTCATGTATAGCCATATAATCGATGGGAAGCTGGCTAAATTTGTTCTCTGAGGGAGGGTTTGTTTTACAAGGACAAGCATCCTACTAGCTCATGGGCTGGTTGGCATAATGCGAGAGTTGAAATGGCAGGGCAATACACATGTATATGTGTGTGTGTGTGTGTGTCTGTGTGTGTGTGTGTGTATGTATGTATGTATGTATGTATGTATGTATTGCATACACGCATACACAGATTTATACATACACGTATATTTGTGTGCGTGTGCAGAGAAGAGGAAGAAAGAGAGAGAGAAAGAGAGAGAGAAGGCTGAAGAATACTCGTATAGAGAACGAAGCGGCAAATACGGAGTGAGTGAGGGGAAAAGTAAAATATGCATGCACACAGCATACAGGCATGCTATAGATAGATAGATAGATAGATAGATAGATAGATAGATAGATAGATAGATAGATAGATAGATAGATAGACAGACAGTAGCAACAACTAAAGAAAGAATGAATGAGTTTGAAAGAAAAGAAAGAAACGAAGAGAGGTCATTGAAACGCGAAACAAAGTGAAATTAAATTGGAAAGAGTTCAATCCTTCGTATCATTATCGAGTGTTCAATAGAGCAAATAACAAAGTTATTGACTTCTCAGTTAATTGCATTTATCTCATAAGCGCTAGACTGACCTGTATCGCGAGAGAGGCCAAAGTGATAGAAAAGTTCACAGGCGATGGGAGGGGGTCATCCAGTGACCGCATCGATCTTTCTTAATCGCTTTCCTTTTATCATAATCTTCATTGTTTCAAAATGCATCCCAAGGTATTGATATTATATTACTTTTTGTTTAATTTAGACACACATACTAAAAGCTTTGTAAACTTTAAAAAAATAACTATTACATATATGAGGCTAATTTTGCATCGCCGTGAATGCAGCTGATGCGTCCCGTTCGGGTATGAGCTTTTGTTGGAAAGTTAACTAATTGAGCAAACAGGGGAGAGAGTGAACGACAGAAAAAGAACTGGAGGGAGGACACATATGATCTAATCATTGAGACCCTCAACTGAAGTTTTGTGAAAATCGAAACCTGTATTTTGGGCTTTTAAAAAATCAATTTTTGCCCCTTTGTAAAGAGAGACAGACACACACACACACAAATATATATATATGAAATACTGGTAAAAACTTAACACTACAGTATTGGATGAGATTTTATTGACTACATTCTTTGTAAAACTATGCAGTTTTCAACCAATTTTTAAAAGCATTATGACTCTGCTCACCTTATTAGTATTAGGAACCAAATATCCATATCCATCAAAACGAAGCTTATAGTCTTAAATAGGAAAAGGTGACGTGAAATTACCAAATACTACCTACCCCTCAAACAACAGCATGGCAACAGCTGGGAAATCTTTAGACACAGAGTTTCTCATCTTGCTTCACCTAAGGAAAGGCAAAAAAAAAAAAACATTTTAATTTCACGGTAAATCAGTGCATGTTGAAATCAGTAGAGTGCCTCAAAATACTTTATGGAATATAATTAAGTCTATTCACATTCCGAGTTTAATACAACTGAGATCGATACTGTGATTTATCATTATGAGATCGATAATTCCAATAGCTGTCAATTAAAATGGACCTTTTGTTTTATTCGTCTGCTCACCTCTGAAATTTCTAACGTATTTTTATAATGTTAGATAACAGTATTTTATTTAACTCTTTAAAAGCAAATATCGCAAATCGCCTGGTTCATAAGGATCATTGCCTACAAATGAAGTGATACCATCACGTTTTCTCCTTCTTCCCCACTCTCAGACGAATAGTATGACCCAACTCATTTGATATTTTGCAGCAATTAATCTTCTTTATATCTTCGATATATCTTCCATTCCAGAACCAGCCAAGCGATCGTTGAATAGTTCATTGGAACTGACAGTGAGCTGCATCTGTCGAGCAGCTAGCTGTATATACATTAGGTATTGGTTTGTTTACGTTTACGTAACTTAGCAGCTCGACAAAAGCTACTGATAAACTAAATAACAGACTTCAAAACTAAGTACTGGGGTAATTTACTCGGGTGAAGCACTTCATGGTGTTGCTCTAATATGGCCGCACTCCAGTGACCGAAACAAGTACATGATAAAAGGTAAATATACAGGCATGGTTGTGGTAAGACTGTACATTGATGTACCTAACTCCAAGGTGGCGAGCTGGCAGAATCGTTAGCGCACCGGGCGAAATGCTTAGCGGTATTTCGTCCGTCTTTATGTTCTGAATTCAAATTCCTCCGAGGCGACTTTGCATTTCATTCTTTCGGGGCCGATAAATTAAGTACCAGTTACGCACTGGGGTCGATGTAATCGACTTAATCCCTTTGTCTGTCCTTGTTTGTCCCCTCTATGTTTAGCCCCTTGTGGACAATAAGGAAATAAGAAGCTTGCTTCCCAACCACATGGTTCTGCTTTCAGTCTCACTGCTTATCCCCTTGGGTAAGAATCTTCTACTATAGCCTCGAACCGATCATAACCTTGTTAGTAGAAATGGTTGACAGAAACTGAAAGAAGCTAGTCGTATGTATGTGTGTGGGGGTGTCTGTGTATTTATATTTGTGTGACTGTATGTGTGTTTATCCTCCCCGCGTCGCTTGACAACCGATGTTAGTGTGTTATGTCCTTGTAACTTAGTGTTCGGCAAAGGACCTCGGTAGAATAAGTACTAGGCTTACAAAACATAAGTCCTGGGGTCGAATTCTTCGAATAAAACCCTTTAATGTGATGCCCCAGCGTGGGCACTATCAAATAACTGAAACATGTAAAAGAATACCTGTCTAGCTACATTTACTTGAGATGATTGCGGGTCTGAGCCCTAAATATCAAGCATAAGTTGTAACAACGAAATTAAGAACTATATTAATGATTAGTTTTTTTTTTTTGTTTCTTTTTCGAAACTATCCCTATTAGAATCAACACCATAACCCATGAGAGGTAATCGCAAGAAAAACAGATGTTCAGAGGGAAATATTCAGGTTAAATTGCAGTAAAGAGAAAAATAAATGTAAAAAAAAAAATAGAAAAAAAAGAGACAATGAAAACATCTTGTACTAAAAGACATTTCAAAGTTTGTAGATTCATCCTGTCCCATGAGTGAAAGGCAGAAAATTGAGTTACAAACATACAAATGCATGAAATAAGCTAATAGCACACTTTCTTTTGTATACATAATTTAGTGTATATGACTATCTGTGGACGTGAACATACATACATACATAAACACATACATACAGACATAAATGCACAATTGCATATACATACATATATATATATGAAATGCTTGCATATACAAACTTTATGCATGCAATAAACACGCATACAGACACATGATATATGTGTATTTGTAGAAACAGAAAACCGATATAATTATATATGAATTTGCAGATATTTTCATATCATTTTAAAACATATGTAAGCAATTGCAAATACATGAATAGGCGCACGCAGATATATAGAATGATACAATATGCATAAACATGATGATATGTATATATATATGTGGGTGGGTGTGTGTGTGGGGGGGGGGTGGATGTGTGTGTATGTGTCCATATATATATATATATTATATATATATATACATATATATATATTATATATATATATACATATACATATATATATATATATATATATATATATAATATATATATACATATACATATACATATAATATATATATATATATATACATATACATATACATATATATATACATATACATATATATATATATATATATAATATATATATATATATATATATATATATAGATATACATATATATATATATTATATATATATATATATATATATATATATATATATATATATATATATATATATATATATACATACATATATACTGCTGCCTAAATTATATATATATATGCAAATACATATGCTTTATATAAGTATATAAATACATATATGTACGCACATACGCAAACATACATACATTGAGACATAAATGGTATATATGTACATGTGTTTATGTGAGTTGTGTGTGCATTTTTATAATTAATGGTATTGTATATATATCTATATGTATCATTCATAGAATTTTATTCTTTATGTGTATATTTATTTATATTCGTGCATGCATTCACATATACATACGTATATGCATGCATAAATACATATACACGAAATGAAATTCTTTGTTTTATTTTGCACATAAAACGGACAGAATTTGTTATGCTATCAGTCGCAGATGTAGTTATTACAAATAATTCATATTGTTTACTTATTTGGCGTTGAATCGAAACTGTTGGTGATAATAAAAAATAATCTGGAACTTCTTTCAGAAAGTGACTAAATCCATAACTTACTGGGGAGCGAAAAAAATCTTTCAATACGTATTTGTCTCATAAAAGCTTAAAATCTTTTTAGCTATTAAAAGCTATTATTCTCATCGATAAATGTCTTACTTTATTTCTGACTTTTCTTTTCAACTATTTTATTTTATATTTTTTCTTGGTCAAATTATTTTCATTTTCCATTAAAGAAAATAGATGTTATTCTGTTTATATTTTAGTGATGAGAAAACAGGCTAGCCAAGTCACGATGGTGTCGGATATGTGGTCGATGTATTGATGACAATTTGTTTAACAGTCACTGGCTCAGTCCATCTGACTGTAAATATCATCTATCACATCATTAAACCAATATAGTAATTGCAGACGGGACCAATATTTGAACAACCACATGTATAAAAATCTTCAAATGAATGTTATACTTGTAGGATTTCTAAAACAAGTTTACCTTATTCTTTACAGACGTATCGAAAAATTTAATTTTTCATTAAATTCCTTGCAATCTTTTTTCAAATGTATGCTTTGTCTAATAAACTTAGTTTACTTACTTGCCTAGTTCAATATTTACTGGTATCGAACACGAAAACAACACGAAATGTGTTGTTTCTCTAAGTAGCAGATTGAAAAAGAGTAATCTGAATTTGTAGTTCTAAGCCTTATCATTTAAGTCAAAATAGTATTTGGAGTATAAATTAATAATTCCTCAATTCTTTTCCTTCTTTAAATATTTCCTTACCAAATACGTAGAGGGTAGGTGTGGCTGTGTGGTAAGTAGCCTGCTTACCAACCACATGGTTCCGGGTTCAGTCCCACTGCGTGGCACTATGAGCAAGTGCCTTCTACTATAGCCTCGGGCCGACCAAAGCCTTATAAGCGGATTTGGTAGACGGAAACTGAAAGACGCCCGTCGTATAAATGTGTATGTATGTATATACATATATATATATATATAACGTATAAACACACACACATACATACATACATACATATATGTATGTATGTATGTATGCATGTATGTATGTATGTATGTATGTATGTATGTATGTATGTGTGTGTGTGTTTATACGTTTGTGTGTCTGAGTTTGTCCCCCCAACATCGCTTGACAACTGATGCTGGTGTGCTTACGTCCCCGTAACTTAGCGGTTCGGTAAAAAGAGACCGATAGAATAAGTACTAGGCTTGCAAAGAATAATTCCTGGGGTCGATTTTCTCGACTATAAGCGGTGCTCCAGCATGGCCGCAGTCAAATGACTGAAACAAGTAAAAGAGTAAAAGAGAATATATATATATATATATATGTAATATGTGTATGTTTCTATATATACATATGTATGTTTATATGTACATCTATATATATCTATATTTTTATCTATCTATCTATCTATCTATCTATCTATCTATTTCTCTCTCTGTCTCACTCTCTCTCTGTCTCTCTCTCTCTATATATATATATATATATATATACTTACATATACATACGTAAAAAAATAAGTTTTGTGAGAGATCAATCTGATGCAGTTTATATATGAAGAATGTGTGTGTGCGTGTGTATGTGTGTGTGCGTGTGTATGTGTGTGTGCGTGCATGTGTGTGTACGTGTATGTGCGTTTGTGTGTGTTTGAAAATCTACTATTGTCTTGAAAACGTCTAAAAAATTTAGGAAAAGTGTTTCGAAATTAAAGCTATATTTAAAGTTTCGGGTACCTCTTTATGAAAGAAATTGCATGAAAGTATCATGAAAGGTAAATTAAATATC
>NC_042998.1:180485329-180487829 GCF_006345805.1 Octopus sinensis
ACAGAGGTTATAATATGTGCTGCCCAAGTGCAAGCATTAAGAAACAATTACATCAAATACAGAATAGACAACACATCAGAAAGTGATAACTGCAAAAATTGTGGAAAAAAAGGTGAAACTGTATGGCATATTACTAACACCGCTAGCCCAGAATGAATATAAGAGATGTTATGTCAATATAGCAACGATTGTCCGTTGGACACTTTGCAACAAGTATGGACTTGACAGAGCAAATAAGTGGCACGAACATAAATCCGAAGTCATCATCGAAAATGATAATGCAGCATCTTATGGGATTTTATGATTCAGTGCAGCCATGTGATAAGGATTAGGAAACCAGACATAGCGTTAAATGAGAAAGAAAGCAAACGATGCTAGATCATAGATATATCATGTCCAGCTGACAAGAACTTATGCGATAAGGAAGAAAGAAAAGTCAATAGATATGATAGGTTAGCTTTGGAGGTTAAGCAGTTGTAGTCGATGAAGGTGATAGTAGTATCAATAACTGTCGGAGTCCCGGGAACAGTGAGTAAAAATCTTAAGAAATACATGGAACAAATGTGGGCTGCAATAAGGGTGGAGCGCTTGCAGAATGCAGCACTGCTTGGAACCGCTCGAATACTCCGCATGGTGCTCGAAAAATAAGGGGTGTTATCTTAGTTCACTGTTAGTAAAAGGCTGGCAACGTTGTACATCTCCAGCATTAGAAGCTGTACAAAGACAATAAAAATTAATAATTATTATTTCTACTAAAGACACAAGGCTTAAAATGTGTGGGGAGGGAAATAGTCGATTACATTGACCCAAGTACCCTACTGATGCTTAATTTATCGACCCTGAAAGGATAAAAGTATACAGTAGCCACGAAGGCAATATTTATTAACCAAAGTCACATATCAATATGTAAAATGATTCCAGGTACATGTTGCAAAAACTTGAATATATTGTGTCTATATTTTCAGCTTATATATGTATTATTCAATTTGCTAAAACAACAAAAAATGGACAAATATTCTTAGCTATATCGTATGTACATATTGCAGATGAAACTTAACTGAATTTAACCTTCGCCATATATGACTAGTTCCATTTAATATATCGCTAGTTGGATATATATATATGATGTTATTCCAAGATCCATTGTAATCTAACAGATCAGTAAAAGCAACAGAGACTGGAAAATGTCATAGATAGCAACATTTGTGATTGCCCTTTATTATATCCACTAGAAGCATTTGGAAGTTTCTAGCCAGGATAATACTGCATTCTAAATGACTCTGTTTATCTCAGTTTCGGGGTAAGCGACACATCACCTGATGATACTACCCGAGATGGACAGACGTCCAGCACTATATCCATTTAATTCTAATTAATCTAAACTAAGCACAAGCGGCTAGATGATTTCCAAAGGCTCAAAGAGGTCACAATCAATTGTCAGGTTACTTGGCAGCGTTCAGTATTGTACTAACTTCAGTTATTGAGATCTTTTTGGCAGATTGCCATCTGATGTACAATCGCGAGATATGCTGACAGATATATTTCCTTCCCAAACTTGCTATCAAACTCGCCATTTCTGTATAACGGTTTCTCTTCTCATGCAGTCTCTCTTTCACAAACAATATTAATCTACCAGTATTTATTGCATCCTTCTAGATTGCGTATTTATATCTCAGTTAGCCACACCAATATATTTATCATAGAAAACAGACTAATCTAACGCCAGATCTAAAACTTATTTCATTAATTTAAGATTTATTTCTGAAGGGAATCCACAAACAATATTTGAAGATATATATATATACGTATGCGTATAAAATTAAATGTAAATATGTGTATATTTACATGAGAGAATATTTGGCTATAAATGTACAGTTGATTTCGTGAGTATGAATATATAGGAGTATATTGAAATAGCTGTACATATTTACGACTCGCAAAGACGTTTGTTTGTGTGTGTGTGTGCATGAGTGTGTGTGTGTGTGTGCGTGCGTGCGCGCGCGCGTGTGTGCGTGTGTGTGTGTGTGACTGATCATAGATATGGAGAGAGAGTAGGAGGGTCAGAAATATGTATATACACATAATATATATTTACACACACGCACACACATACGTAAATGTATATACATACATATACATATACATATATTTATATATAGGAATGTTTATATACATATATCTATATATGTAAAATATATAAATACACATATATATACATGCATATACATATATATATATACGTAAACATAAATATATAAGTATATATGTGTGTATATACATATATATATAAGCTCATACATATATCCATATATGTATACACACACACAAACATATACATACTTGTATATATATATAATATATATATATACATATATATATATATATATATATATATATTATATATATATATATATATATATATATTATATATATATATATATATACATATATATATATGCATATCGTTGTATTTATCTAATATTCATCTTTGGAGTGAACC
>NC_042998.1:180492829-180497829 GCF_006345805.1 Octopus sinensis
GCCACTCCTGCACCTATTATGTATGAAACCAAAAAGGGAACGTTCCAAGTAACATACAGTGCTGCCTCAAGTTCTATTGATATGTTGTATAGTAAATCATAGTGAGGACACAACTCGCCCTTCACACCAGCTTTCTTTTATAAATATCTACATTAAAACAGGCAAACAACACACACACACGCACAGAGGCAAACAATACACACACACACACACACAGAGGCAAACAATACACACACATACACATATACATGTGATTCTGCTTACTATCCACGACGAAAGCGAGCAGGCCAAACCTTGTTAGACACCATCACCCGTCTTTTTGCAAAAGTCTAATAAACATGTATTCTACAAATAAGCATTGAGTAATTCTACAGTTTAATGTTAAATTGTTTTTATTATAACTCGAGTAACCCTAACCCTACCTCGACGTACAAATAAGCGCGTGTGCAAATGTGCCCGTGTAAGTGTGGGTGTCGTAATATATAAATGTATACGCGTACACATGTAAATATAAAATATACACGTATACAGCGAACCACAACATAAATGGTATGGCTTTCCGTTACATTTGTTCGTTCCACATTGTATTGCCATTTCACTGCTCGAGCATTCCACAGTTTTATGCTTGTAAATGTGCGACCTAATTTACATATACACGTCAAACGTAGTGAAAGCTAGAAACAAAAAGAAACCAGTATAGGAAAAACACACAGTGTGAAATACAAGAGAAATCACTGAAAAATACACGATTTAATTGAATGCGATGCATTTGTGCGAGCAACGAATGACCTACCCATTGAATAACTGTCCAACTGATTGAGCATTATACAGTTTTATGCTTGTAAATGTTTGACCGTCTCTACACGTACACGTAAAATTTAGTGAAAGCTATAAACCAGAAGCAGCCAATATAATTAATCTAACATGGTGAAATACAAGAAAAGTTACTGGAGCTATTTGAATGCGAGGCTAAGTATTCCTTAGATGCTTTAAAAAATGATGACATAGTGGTTCGTTTTCGCTTAGATTGTATATCTACCATACGAGGATGGTAGATATACAAGCAGCTACATGACAAAAATTGAATTTATGAAATTAAAGCTGAATGTTATCATGGATATCATGAAAAAATAAATCGCAGGGTGAAACCACTTCATGTTGGGATTTTATGTGTAAAATAATCGATACTATCTATAAAAGAAAAATTCCCATGAATTAATACAAGTGTGGAGAAATACTTCGTTCACAATTATGTGTGTATCAGACTCGCCTTCTCTCTCTCTCTCTCTCTCTCTCTCTCATTCACCAGATTCCTCTCTCTTTCTATTTAAATGTGAATATATGCATGCATACAAACATACACACAAACGCACACACACAAACACACACATATCATCAAAGATCCTTCCCGAGTTATAATATATAAGGCTGATTTCCCAGATTATGTGGCATTTTATATTCCTCCCTCACCGGGACATCGGTCTGTCGCTACGTTTACACATTTTTTCCAGTTGAGTTGAATGGAGCAACTTGGAACGAAATGTTTCGCACAAGAACAAAATGCATCACCCGTTCAAGGAATCGAAACCGCCATCTTACAATCACGAGTGCATCACCCTAACCACTAAGCTATGCGTCTCCACACAAACATATAAAGACACACATACACATGCATATCTTCATAATATGTGTATATATATATATAGATATAGGGAGATATACTTGCTTAGCAAGTGACCTTATCTGAGATTGTGTGCTGGAACGAAAACAGTTGCAGCGTGGAAGGTGTTTATAAGCCATTTAAGAGACACACAAAAACAGTTAGATTCACTTCAACGTTTAAATTTAATTTAACACCTTCCACGCTGCAATTGTATACACACACATACATACATACATATATATATGTATATATATATATATATATATACATATATATATACATATATATATATATATATATATATATTATATATATATATATATATATATATATATATATTATATATATATATATATACATGCATATATATATCCATATATATAAATGTGTGTGTGTGCGTGCAATTATATATATGTATATATGTATGTATATGTACATATATTTACATGCATATATACATTTGTATATGTAGAAAAACCTCCCGATATATATGTGTGTGTTTATGTGTATGTATGTGAACGTCCCTATACAGAAACATACCTGAATCTCCATATACAAATCGAGAAGTACGCATACACATTCATTCATATAATTATCCATGTAATTCTTGCCGCAGCCATAGAATATGCATGTGAATGCACTGAATTTATAAAATAATGTAAAATATTTTGTTCAATTAAAAATCGCTGCGAAACCAAGGTGACATGATTTGTAAAGACTGGAAGTGGAGGTTATCACTATAGAGGAAAGAAATGAATGACTGTATTACAATCCATTCTGATTATATATATATATACTTCTTTCTTTCTCTCTCTCTAACATACGCGCGCCCGCGTGCGCAAAGGCATTCGTTGATAGATACATATGTAATGCATACATACATACATACAAAAACATGCGCATATATTTTCATAAGACAGACTCACGTTTACATGCACATTCATTTGTATACATATATGCCACATACATACATGCGCGCGCATACACATGAACACGAAATTAGCGCACTATTCATATACATAGACAAACGTTATATGTTCACATATATTCATAATGTAAATTATGATAAAGATTTCTCAAAAGAGGTTACGAAATCTAAAAAATGTGAAGGCAATATTTTTCAAATAAGACATCCAGTCGAAACAAATCGTTTTTATTTTTTTTTTACGTATTATAAAAGCTATAAAAGGCCAGAACATATCTGGATTCATGTTCATATAGACTTAAAGCCTTTGGTTTCACATCCGTGCAATTGAAGTACGGTTGCATCACAAGAGTTTTGTTAGTTAGGAAGCACGTCAAAGCTGATATCATCCACATATGTTGTACGTAGATGTACGCCAACTAATATTAGGTACAAGTTTTTAGAATATATATTTGTATAAAGAATTTTTTTCATTTAGCCTATATTTAGCCTAAATATTGTTTATTGTATGAATAGAAACTCGTATTAGTTAACCTCGATGATTTGAATTTTGCTTACCACTATCAACAATCATATACGATCATTTCAGTAAGATATCTTCTTAGGACTGTTTCGTAAAGGTATCAACGAACCAGATGTAATAGCCTAACATAATTTATACCAAGTTTTGAAGTATAAGTTAATATAGGAGTATTACTTTCTGATGTGAAGGGTAATCTTATTTAATTGAAATGCTTTATTAAATCCTTCCTAAATATTAAACTTATAACCGCTCAGATTTCCCGATATCAATAAAACGTGGTTCCGTTCTATTCTTACTGTTACGGCAAAAAATCCTTCTTTAAAGAAAACTAAGATACAAATTATATATTTTCAAAGAACTGAGAAGTTCCATACAATTGTTACTTTGTGCACTCGTAAGACCGTTCTGGTATGATTTACATATTTATTAAAACTGATTTAGAGGTTCTGCGCTACGCTGCCGCTGTTAGTATTGAAACCTTCATTATCTCACCGCAGCTGCGTTGCGCGGTACACGTTTCTAGGATGTAAGACGGTAGGTTCCCAATTGCAGTTTTCTATCCTGAACTACGTCGGATCAAGCGAAGTCGTGGTGACCAGAGGTTGCGATACAGGGACGTGCTGCAGAGACATATGAAGAACTCCGGCAACTCCATAGATACCTGGTAGGAAAAGGCCCTACAGAGCGACGAATGGCACCGATTGCTGAAGTTCCTAATTCCAATCATTGAGAAGAAACAATACAAGGAATAAGAAAGAGTACATGAGAGGCGTCACTTCTACAGTAGATTTACTCGCAGCAGTTGTCATCGCTGCAGTAGATCAAGAGCATGACTTGTCACGCGTATACCAATCTGCTATAGATGGCGACTGAACAAGAACAGATAATGTCGAGCTATAAGGGACAGCCGATCTTTATAAAGATAGTTAGCAAACGTCAAGCATATATACGACTTGTATAAATGGTAGAAAGCGGATATTACTTGATCAGCACGTACATTAGTCAACGTATGTTATACACTTAGGCCCATTTCGATTTCGTTAGAAATTTCGATAAGATAGCTACAAAAATACAAATCACCGTTTAGCAACGAAGATTCCTTATTATGCGATTATAAATTAAAAAGTGTAGAGAATAATGAAGGTAAATCCGTACTACATATGTTTCCAAGCCAATCTTAACGTTTTACATAACTTAAACGAGCGTATAAATATGTGTGTGTGTATAAACACGCACAACATATATATATGTATATATATATATATGTATGTATGTATGTATGTATGTATGTATGTATGTATGTATGTATGTATTTAGACACACGCGTATAAACTTTTATATGTATGTATGTGTGTATGCGTATAAATCACAATGTCATTTGGTTAATGCAGGTGGTATATATTCTCCCCATTGTACTTATGATGTAATACTCACAGCCATGTTGGAAGCAATAGAGTTTCAATGTTTGAAGAATAGTCATGTCATTTGTTTATTTATTTATTTGTAACTCTTCCCTAGGGTACCTCAATTTTCGAAACATTTTATTTCATATAGAAAGACCATGGGATCAATACTAGTCTTGTTGGGACAATACAATGATAATGATAAATGCCACTGTCGTCCATCATAACATCTATAGACTCGAATAAGTATAGTCATGTATTTCTCAAGAGAATTATAGGAAAGTTAGCATTTACATAACCACCAGTTGTTAGGGTACCGCAACAACGGTTTAGCATGTTCAGTATCAGATGCAAGTTATTCCAGAAATATGAACAAACCCCAGAATGTAAATAGTAATTACCTATAATGTATAGGAAGCAAACATGCACGCACGCACACACACACACACACACACACACACACACACACACACACACACACACTTA
>NC_042998.1:180502829-180517829 GCF_006345805.1 Octopus sinensis
ATTTCATAAAGAAAATGTGATTGCTTCTTTTTGACAAGAACACAGAGTAAGATAACGAAGAAAGAAGAATGAGATTTTGAAACATGCATGCCATTCTCTGTGTCTTTCGCAATCGGATGGAAATGAATTGTTATCAAAAGCTAAAATAAAGTCACAGAATCATTTCAGTGGTTACTGACAGTGACCCAATAGTTATATGAATCTGGTTTTCTTCTTTCCCGAACTATAGAGAATATAGAGAAATAATAAAGATTTGATAAACTGATAGAGTTACACTATGTTTATAGAAATAAATGTTCTGTTCAGAAAAGATGAGAAAACTTTCTTCTTACTATCAAATTAGATTTTAGAGATTTTTATCCCAATTGTCAGAAATTATGTGGGATTTAAAATGACCTTTTGTGTTTGCCTATTAAAAGGGCCTGAGTTGTGAAACAGATCAGTTTTCTTGTTATGGGTTTTTCATTTTACATACTGTCCCTTTTTGTAGTAAAAAGCGTAGAGAGGAATAAGCTTCACTTGGCTGGCATACAATCAATGCTCTACATGGAAAAGGAGGCATTTATAGTAAACAAATGTCTCATAAACTTTGTAGGTAGTCTGTTACTTGTTCTAATCATTGTTCTGAGTCCACACTGGCGCAATGTTTTACATATAAAGACGCAATGTGTACGCGTGTGTGTGTGTGCATGTGTGTGTGTGCCTGTGTGTGTGTGCCTGTGTGTGTGCATATGTGTGTATGTATGTGTATATGTGTGTGTGTGTGTATACAACGTGAACTTCTGCCCTTTTACATAGAAACCTCTTCTCTTGAAGACCCTGAATTTTACTAGGCAATTCAATACAATATCAGCGATTTCGATGCCATACTCATCATGAACACCAGAAAGTCAATCCCGGTTTAGGACGATACCTTCTGGGTGAAGAAAAACTGCGAACTAATGTTCAACGGTTCTACAGGAAGATACAACGGGGCTGAGATTATCGGGTTATTGATCTTATATACCCTGCAGAAATACATACACTCACTCAGGTAAGCCCTTTACATGAACGTCGGCCAGGCATTCTCATGTCATGTGATCGACCACATCAAAGATAATTTAGAGAGGACGGGTTAAAGATATTCAAAGGATTTGGCCTGTTCATAACTTCACTACGGTGGTCTTCCTAAACGTTACTCAAGATCTGAAAATGGGCAAGTACTACCCTTATAGAAGACCAACGAGGAATGTACATCCGGAGAAGTCCGATTAATAGACTTAGCTTCCGGTGTTACCAGATTCTATCTAAGCTTTCAGCTAATAGACAGATAATGAAAAGGGCTGCTGACTACTACAGTGAGGCATTAGCGAGGAGCCTATTTTCTGAGTAAGCATATATGGAGGGCTCTCAACTTCTATCCTTGCACTAGAAGAGGATCAGAAAGAGAAAGATAATCTCATTCAACTCTCCATTTAACGTAGAAGTTCCGATAAACGTATCTAGGACCTTGGTGGCTTTGATTAAGAAGTATTTCCGAGGAGCCATAGGTACTATACGCTTTTCAATCCACATAATGCCATGGTGAGATACCCCTACTGAGACAACATTACTTCTAAAATTAGCTGCTACAACATATGCAAACATGCACCCACACTACCTCCAAACTTGTAATTTTCGAAACCTTACGAGCTGCTGTCTTAGAGAATGCTGTCTCTTAAGGGCTGTAGTCTACAGAGCCATTCTCACACCATCCGACGGCATCATAAGACACTACATGAGCATGACAGCCGGTGACTTCAACGAAATGTTCACGCATCATATACATTCGCTTAGTTACAAAGATAGAGAGAATGCCATCTCTCTCTCTCTTGTTTCCTTTGGAGTCTTTACGACCTCCGAAAGGAAATTTCTCATATTGACAGGGACCCACCTTACTCGGACGCTGTAATTGCGAGCTCTGTCTTTGCGCAATACTGAAATAGTGGAGAAAATACGATATTGCTGTGGGCTCTCCCTAGGCAAGAAGTCAAACTTTCTTTTGCCCATGACACTACATGGACCCTAAGTAAGGCATGTGTAAAATCTGAATGAAATTGATCGTGTAGTTCTCAAGTTTTAGGGATTCCCACAGACAGACAGATACACATTCTCAGTTTCATATATAGAGATACATAATGTGTGTGTGGGGGTGTATGTTTGTATGCGTGTGCGTGTACGTGTGTGTGTGTGTGTGTATGTGTGTGTATGTACTAGACACCCTGCAAACCAGTAGTGGTTTGTGTTAAAGAAAAAACATACAACAGTTATTAACATGTGTGAAATCAGATGAGCTTATCTGCAGTGAGGGGAAATTACCGAATCTGCTGATTTGAATAGAGTTCTACTTCAAAGGAAAAAAGATTTCTTCAGCGAAAGAAAACCTTTCAAGAAAGTGCGAAAATTCTCTCCACATTTCAGCACATGAACATATTTTAAGAATTTCCTTCTATATTATGGTACAAACAAATAGTTTAGTTTTAATGAACTCAAAATTGTAATCTATTATGGTAAGAAGTTGTGGAATAAGATGTTTGCTTCCCAAGCACATGGTCCCAGGTTCATTCCCATTCTGTGGAGCCTTGGGCCAACTAAATCATTATGAGAGGATTTAGTAGACAGAAACTGAAAGAAGTTCCTTGTATATATATATATATGTATATATATATATATATATATGTATGTATGTGTGTGTGTGTATTTATGTATATGTGTGTCTTTGTGTCTATGTTTATTCCCCCATCAACGCTTGACAGCCGGTGTTGGTAGTTTTGCGTCCCCGTAACTTTGTGGTTCAGCCAAAAAGACCGATAGATTAGGTACAAGGCTCAAAAATATGTACTGGGGTCGATTCATTCAGCTGAAAAGAATTTTAAGGCAGTGCCCCAAGAGGGTTGCAGTCTAATGACTGAAACAAGTAAAAGATAAAAGATATTATCAATGGTCATTACCTCGATATATCTTTGATTACTTTATCGATTGATTAATGGCGAACCAAATGAACGCTGTCACTATAACTGTGATACCATTGTGTCTATGTTGAAGACACTTTATTCTTAACCGATTATTTCCAACTGAAGAGCAGCATCTTGAATTTTATATATGATGTATCATACGTAAATAGTTTTTGGTTTCTGTTACTAATCAACTCCGAATTAATGACAGACAAAAGTCAGAATATAAATGCACTGCACTAAATCTCGTGTAGTATTTCCACTGTACCATATAACAAAATCAGCTTTTATGTATTTATATACTAACGCAAGTTTATTGTTGAATATTGGAAAAAGGAGTACCCCTTTGGCCGAGACATCTTCCTAATCTGGAGTTTCGCTTGTAAATACAATCATCAAAGATGAATGTATACACACACACACCTTTAGATATAACAAAATCAGCTCCTAATATAGGAACAACGCCTTGCATTTAATTCTTAAGTATTTTAATTGATACCTGTTTGATCCGGAGTGGGCAAATGTAAAATCGGCATTGACTGGATTTGAACTAGGAACTTAAAAGGAAGTTATCTAAACACCCTATGTCTACCAAATTTTCGTCTCCCCTGTACATAGATATCAAAAATCTATTAAAACAATGACGAAATCTCGGTTTATATCAGAACATTTGTCATATAACACTAACTTGGTGTGCTTTAGGTGAATCATTGTAATGTATCGGATATACATTTCAATAAAACATCTCTTGATACATCCCATAGGTAGCAAACATGTCACTACACAGACGATGAAATTATGAAAATAGACATCTAAAGAAATCAATATGATTTGAAGAATTTCTAATAAGTAGTATAAAAATATAGGCAGGCTTATTCAGTGGACAACAATAGGCAGTCCTGAAATAGAAATCACTTTGGACATCAGAATGACAGATATTCTGTTGATAATTAAACGTTTTTGTGTTGCCATAATAAATTCTTATCCTATTTGCATTTAATAATAATAATAATAAAATAATAATAATAATAATAATAATAATAATAATAATAATAATAATAATAATAATAATAATAATAATAATAATAATAATAGTGCTATTATTATGATCATCATCTCCCAACACATATGATTTTAATTTTGAATACAGTTTTAGTAGAATAGTTCTATAGAATAGTGTATTTCCTTTCTTTGACATGTTAATATTTCATCTATAAATGTATCACCTCGGAGTGTTTTCTGAAATAGGAATTTTTAGGAGAGAATAATAGCATTGAGAAGTAAAATAAGGGAAAAGCTATTTGCTTCCTAATTTAGGATTTAATTTATTTATTTAAGGTTTCTGACATTAACGCAGACATACACGCATTAACAAATACACGCACACACACACACATATATATGCACATACGTATATATATACACATACTTCTACATTTATATAGACACATACACACACACATATATATATATATATGTATGTATTATGTATTTAGATTTTAAAATATATGCATACTCATTTATACATGAGTATATGCATACTCATTTATGCTCATATGGACGCATTTATGTACACCGTTCTACTGACCGATGTTGTTTACATCTAATAACTTTATATTCCGTGGCCTAGAGCATCGATCAATAACATGCCACTACAATTTTTATCGTAAACAAATAAATAATGGAGGCGATGTGATCAACTAAAACCATGAACGTTGTGGCCTGACATGACCACACTCCAACGACTGAAATCTGTAAAAGGAACGGATATCCAAGTACGTATGTGAATGTTTATATGTACTTGGGATCTTTTCGGTTTGAACGGCAGTTTTTTCTAGCGGTGTCATATGAAATTGTCACCCATAATTATGACCCTAGTATCGATCTATTGCATTTCAATCTGTTTTAGGGTTAGGGGTGGGGGGAAGGGTATCTTTTTTTCTTCACAAATGTAAATAAACCCAATCTGTTTCTTAAACAAGGGACATATTCATACGGCACAGAATGTTTTTCACCTCAAATAGACGTCATTGATTGGTTTAAATTGCAGAAATTAAAGAAAAAAAAGCAACAAATATCTTACAAACTATAGAATTTTTTCAATAAAGCCAAGAGAAAAAGATGTTTTATAAACACATTCTACCAGCATACGAAGTTTAACATTTTTTAGTTACCTAGAAATTATGTTAAAAACTGGCGTTCAAACCGAAAAGATCCTGTACTTGTGTGTGTGTGTGTGTGTGTGTGTGTGTGTGTGTGTATGTGTGTGTGTGTGTGTATGTGTGTGTGTGTGTGTGTGTCTGTGAGAGAGAGAGAGAGAGAGAGAGAGAGAATGAGTAGCGATTTCTTCATGCTTCTGTGAGGCAGAAGTGTGGGTGTTGAGTACGTGTGTATATTTATGCATTTGGAAAAAGAGATTTGTATATAGACACATTCAAACTTATAAGAAAATATAAATAATCGTCAAAGTGAATTTGTTAAAAACCTATTAAACTTGTGAAACTCTAGTAGTTATTAGGTGTCTGTTTGTAGATATGGGATCATATCAAAGAGAACACGAGTGGTTATGTTAACAGAAGTTAAACATCACATCGTTAGAAAGATTTTATATCTTTTCTACAGCTTTTCATTCTTTGCGTAGGGGGTGGTTGTTGCGCTTTGTCTTTAGATCCCTATCACTGAAATACATAAAAGAAGAAAATACGAAGCACAGATATGATACACGGATAAATGGCCAGCTGTCGGAGCCATTGAATAGAAACCACGTGACAAAAGAATAGTTAACGTTCAAAAACAGCTGCTTTTTTTTTGAGTGAAGAAGACAGGATAATTACCATGTCTCCCCACCATTGGAATACAAGCAGACATAAATATAGGGCAATATAGCACTCAGAAATCTGTTTGGTTTAAACATTAGCAAGGAAAAAATTTAGTAATTCCTAATGTCACTGGGAAAATGCATACATAGATACATATATTATGTATATGTGTATGTATGTGTACACACACACATATATACATATATATATATATATACATACATGCATACATACATACATACATACATACATACATACATATATATATATGTATATATATATATATACACATATATATATATATATATTATACATACATACATACACACACACACACACACACATATATATATATATATAGCTTTCGTCATCAATAATACAATGAATCAGAGAGACGGAAAAAAGATGAAATAAGAAATGAATAGGGAATGCCCTATAACTATAAGGTATATTAACAGCCCTGGTTCCTGGTTATTCCCATTTGAGTTCCGTAGGGTTCAAACCTTTATATTCACAAAAGATTTCGCAGTTTGAATTTTTCAACTTTCAATAAATAAAATCCACACTTGTCTGCTGTGGCATAGCTATTGTTCTCTTTTAATTCGCAGTTAGATCTTACGATAAAATAAATGCAAAAAAGTTCGTCTTTTTTCTCCATTCGGTATAACATCCCAAATGTATTGCAGATAAAACAAAGTGAATGCTGAGAGGTACGAGTCCTCCCCTTCGGCATTAGTGACATAAACGAAATAAAATTAGATCAGAAACACAAAATGAAACCAGGTCACGAAACTAATTTTCCTCAGTTTACGAGTAGGTACATTCTGTTTGCCTGAAATAAAAAATTATATAATGTGTGTGTATGATATACAAAAGAGAAACCAGAGTCGCAATAATTCTTTTCTATTCTAGGCACAAGGCCCGAAATTTTTCGGAAGGAGGCCAGTCGATTAGATCAACCTAGTACACAACTGATACTTAATTTATCGACCCCGAAAGGATGAAAGGAAAAGTCGACCTCGGCGGAATTTGAACTTAGAACGAAAAGACAGACGAAATACTGCTAAGCATTTCGCCCGGCGTGCTAACGTTTCTTATTTCTTTATTGCCCACGAGGGGCTAAACATAGAGGGGGACAAACAAGGACAGACAAAGGGATTAATTTGATTACATCGTCCCCAGTGCGTAACTGGTACTTAATTTATCGTCCCCGAAAGGATGAAAGGCAAAGTCGACCTCGGCGGAATTTGAACTTAGAACGAAAAGACAGACGAAAAACTGCTAAGCATTTCGCCCGGCGTGCTAACGTTTCTGCCAGCTCGCCGCCTTAAGAGTCGCAATAATCAATTGACTAAGAAGTCAAAGTTTCTTTAGAAATGATTCTGGTTTGTGTTCTTTCATTGACATTGTGCTGCGATTTGTCTAAAGCAACAACCTTGTTTTCTTATTCATCTGTAAAAAGCGCTAATAAAAACAGATGAGACGCACGAGACAGAAGCAACTGATAACAATTGAGCAACACATTCATAGGAAATGAAAAAATTAAAAGGTCTATACAAGCGTGAAATGATGTGCAATGATATTCCTTGCGTTTGTTTGGAATGAAGCCTCCTCAATATCTAGCTACAGGGTTTGAATGCGTCATTCATTTTCAACAATATCAAAACTCGGATGAAAATGCGTTTCTTTTCTTTATCAAAAATACACAAAATCAAACCAAGAAACACTTTCCATGCTACGCTACATAAATATTAACAGCTTTCCATTGAGTACATCATCACTAAACTTCAAATGCAAAAGAAATTCGAAGAAATTAATGGTAGGCTAAATCCTAAATGTTAATCAAGGAATTTTGTGAACTTGAATTTGTTCGTATGGTATGAGACGAGGAAAAGGAAGTTTCATTCAATGCCTACCACTGGAATCAAAATTACACTACGGAAGCTAATGTATTTTCCTCCAGACTAATAAACTTCTCAGGACTAATATATAACCATTACACACGGCCGCTCACATGTTCGCCATTGACTAGCTTAAATAGTATTTTGAACCATAGAGGAAACACCAATAACTAACACTAACATGCCAAAAAAGACCTCTTTTTATTTCATAATTCCTATATCTTCTCTACTGCTACTATAGCGCAATCATTTTGTGTAGCTCACCAGATACATAGCATTTGTTTTACTCCAACCCTTATTTTCATACACCTTTCATGCAACGTACCTGCCCTGTTATTTCAGGGCATCTACGTTGTTACCACATAACTCCATGCGAAAGAGTTAACTCAAACCTCACTCCACAGAACTGCATACTTATGTAGCTCTGTGTTTATGAAAACTTGATTGCGAACTCAAATTATCAGTAGTTTAACTTCTAATCTACAGCACACAGCATGACTCTGAGGTTGTATTAAATTAGCTTCCAAATTTCGTAGCTGACTATTGAAACAACCACAAGAATGAATGCTTACCTTTCAATGTGTCTAAAATCATTAGTATTCTGCAACATGCTCCTTCTTGCTAATATATGCGTAGAATGCAAATATCTGGCCGTAAATAATTGGAGGTACATGTATGCATATGTATCAATGTGTTAGTTTATACATATTTACGCGCAGCTACGTGTATGTATAAATAAATGCTTACGAATATATAAAGGCTTATGCATATATCAGCATTCAAAAGACATAGGCGTGTATGTATGTGTATATGTGTGTATATATATGCACTTGACTATACATACAAATTCGCAAACCAAATATAAATGGACGTGCACACGTTAAACACAGAAGTATGCATGTATACATGTATATCTTTAATTATGTATTTATGCATGTATGTACTCCTGTACGTATGTACTTTTGTATGAATATATGTACGTACGCAGTAAGAAGAAAAATAGTAGGTGTGAATAATTAAGTAAAGCGTGGTTCATTGAGAGAAAAGGTGTGAGTTTGTAAATTACAATTGAATTTTGCTTATGCTTTGAAAGCACACAATATTTACACACACGCAGACACACACAAACAAAACATACACAGACACACATATGCATTTATATGTGTCTGTGTATATGCGTATATCTGTTCCCGTATGTGTATGTGTGCGCAAGTGTCGGTTTTAGTGTGTAAGTGTAAGTGTAACGGTACGTGTACGTCACGCCTTGTTGAAAACGCAAGCATTAATAACTAAGCATACGCACATAGGCTTACGTAGACAGAGACAAGTACATATACATACATACACACACACATATATATATATATACGTACATATTATATATATATATATATATATATGTATGTATCCACCCTCCTCCTCTCTCCTCTATTCCTCTCAAACCTACTTCCTTCCACCCATATCTCTTTTCTTGCTGTGGCCCCTAATTCCTCTATTCACTCCTACCTACCTTCTCCCTTCCACCCTCTCCCTTCATCGTCACCCATCCCTCGTTACCCACACCTACACATTCCAACATCACCGTCCCTATGCATCCAATCCCACCCCCACCCCATCCCTTAGACTCCACCCTTGCTTACCTCACACCCCTACACCACCACATACCACACCACATCACACCACCCCGCTCACACTAGCAATGGCCACTTCCCAACACCCACCCAGCGTAAACACTAGCACTAACCACTTGCCAGCACCTACATCATCCACACACATACACATGCACACATGCACAAGTCAAGGTCACCAGTCCCCTTTCACACGCTCATACACGTTCTCACATACATACGCACGCGCACCTTCGTTTTTGGATCACACTACATTATTATCTCCCCTTCTTCCTAGCTCTCCTGTGTGACCCCTCTGTCCGGCCTTCGCCATGATAGATCCCTAGCCACTAAACATTTTTCTATTTTCTCTCCCTGTTTATTTCTGTGTTCCTTTCTATCGAAAAGCTTAGGCTCGAAACATAAAAGATTTTCTCACTTTCCGGGCGTTAAACTAATACATCTGTTTGTTGTTTACACACCGGTCTTCATCTTTTGCTTTTTGGAAATTCTCACTATCAGCAACCAGAGACTAGTTTCAGAGTAATTTGCCTATCATCAGTCTGGAGTAGTATGGCTTCCTAGGGCTAAATAGCAGTAGCATTCTTCCCTTTCATGGGACTGTGACATTAAGTTGACAACATACCATCACTTTATATATATATAGATGTGTGTGTGTGTGTGTGTGTGTGTGTGTGTGTGTGTGTGTGTGTGTGTATACGTATACAGAGAGACAGAGAGAGAGTTACATAGATGTGTCTGTATGTATGTGTGTGTATACATTCATCTTTGATGACTGTATTTACAGGTGAAACTCCAGATTAGGAAGATAATGTGTCGGCCAAATGGGTACTCCTTCCAATATTCAACAATAAACTTGCGTTCGTATAAATTAAAAGAAAATGGAGATTTACGATTGACATATTTTAAATATAATTTATTAACATAATATTATATTACAATAAATATAATATAATTTGAATAGAAATACAAATATTAATCCTACAAATTGTTTCGATTCATAACTAGTAATGAATTTATTAAAAAATTCATACGTATGGGTACGATTCTCATTAGGGAAATATTTGACAAAATTAGACAAAATTAGATAAAACTACGTGACAGAAAATCTCCATTTTTGTATATTGAAGATATACCTTTTTGAGTTATGAAAAGTATTTACAGAAGAACCAGTGGCAAATTGGATGCTTTTCCATCCCTATAAAGGAAACTGTATTGCATTATATTTATATATATATAAATTAGTAATGCAATACTAGAGTATTGCTTTCCAGTAAAGAATAGCCCGTGAGGGAAAAATATACAAAGAAGTAAATATATGGCACAACCAAGTACCGATATTTACTGGAAATAGCGAACGTAATAATACGACGCTAATGTATAGCTTCACCGCGTATGTACTAGCAAAAATGCGTGTGTGCAACAAACTAGAAAAAATTGTCTTACCTCCAGGGAGAACATCTGAAAGATGAAATACCTGGAAAAGGATAATGTGGGACCTGCGCAGGTTTCAGATTTTTCAAGATATGTCTGCCACCCATAAACTTGATCTATCTTCATCAGCCAAACATATACCACGACAACCTTTCAGATGTTGCCACATTAATGCCATTACACTTTACTGGAAAGCAATACTCTAGTATTGCATTACTAATTTATTGAAACTTCTTCACCGTTCTCGTGCTGTTAGCGTTTCGGCGTTTCAGTGGAGTGTAATGGCATTAATGTGGTAACATCTGAAAGGTTGTCGTGGTATATGTTTGGCTGATGAAGATAGATCAAGTTTATGGGTGGCAGACATATCTTGAAAAATCTGAAACCTGCGCAGGTCCCACATTATCCTTTTCCAGGTATTTCATCTTTCAGATGTTCTCCCTGGAGGTAAGACAATTTTTTCTAGTTTGTTGCACACACCCATTTTTGCTAGTACATACGCGGTGAAGTTATACATTAGCGTCGTATTATTACGTTCGCTATTTCCAGTAAATATCGGTACTTCGTTGTGCCATATATTTACTTCTTTGTATATATATATATATATATATATATATATATATATATATATATATATATTATATTTATTTATTTATTTTTATATATATATTTATTTTTATATATATATTCCTTGATAGTCAGCCTATAATCTCTTCAGCCCACACTAGTATCACTCTCTCTCTATATAAATACATATATACACATATATATATATATATATTATATATATATGTATATATATAATATATATATATACATATATATATATATATATATATATATATATATATATATATATATATATGTATGTATGTATGTATGTATGTATGTATGAATGTGTGTATGTATGTATGTATGTATGTATGTTTGTATGTATGTATGTATGTAGGTATGTATGTATATATAGGGAGAGAGATACTAATGTGGGCTGAAGAGATTATAGGCTGACTATCAAGGAATGACGCCATTCCGGTAGTATTATGCCAACTTTGATAGAACAAGTGTGTGGATCGCAAAGGAAGCTATGTTGAACAGTAAACCTCATTTGATCATATTCCGTGAGGGCATTTCAGACATCCAATTAACTTTTCAGACGACCCTCGTAAATAAATAAATATAAATAGATAGATAGATAGATAGATAGATAGATAGATAGATAGATAGATAGATAGATAGATAGATAGATAGATAGATAGACAGACAGACAGATAGACAGACAGATAGACAGACAGATAGATAGATAGATAAATAGATAGATAGATAGATAGATAGATAGATAGATAGATAGATAGATAGATAGATAGATAGATAGATAGATAGATAGATAGATAGATAGATAGGTAGATAGATAGATAGATAGATAAATAGATAGATAGATGTGGGTTCTTGTAAGAATGCATGTATGTTTGTATATCAACAATTACTGGACATTCAAATGTTTCGTCCTGCGGCACACTTTCGTACTTAAACACTACATCGCCACATGTTTGAGGTATAAAATAAATATTTTGAAAAATATTTTACTTATAACCACATCCAAATTTGTGTTTAATGTGAATTTTCCCATTTGGCTGACATCGTATTTTTAAATTATCGTAGTCACTCCTTACTAATTTTATTACCGGGCTCTGTCTTCTTTTTTAAACCAGCTGGTGTATATATTTTCATAAAAGATAAAGATAAACTTTTTTTCACATCTCTCTCTCGGTCCCTTTTTTTTTCACATTTCAAATTAGTGACAGATATAACTTAACACATATCCATGAGTATTTAATAGCTTAAGCAATGCTGGAAAAATGTATATTTTGGAAAAATAAAGTATTTTGCATAGAATTATAGGAAACCACTGCATCAAATCTAGATGCGTGATATAATGGCAGTGGGCGATTGGGAGATGGTTGTTAAAAGAAGAATTATGAACGGAGACATGAAAGGAAGTCAAAAATGAGAAAGGAAAGAGAGGACAGATTAAAGAGATAAAAAAAACCCAACAAGAAGCAATTTCAAATGTCAGTGCATCTGGGTTTAATCAGTTCAAGGTATTTTTTATCCAATTCTATGTGCATTGCAAATGTCTGAAATTCTAGAATACATCTGAATAAATGTCGGAATTAAGAACGTCTTTTTATCGTTTATCGTTTTATTTCGTTTTCTCAGGTTTGCATAATTCACACCTATCACTGCCGTTTTGTACGTTAATGTATTACTTAATACGTATATCAGACGCTTTGGCTTTTAGATGAAATATTTATTTATCTTCCCTGAAAGAAGAAAAAAACAAAGTAGTCAGCTACGTGATAAGATTTCAAATCGGAAGCAATTGTTCGGAATATATAGCGCATACATTCAATCCGTTTCCCTAACGAGTCAGCTACATCACTATTCGTATTTGTGCGTGCGCGCACGAGCAAGCGTATATACATAGATATATACACCCACCCACATATATGTATATATACCCACTGCATGGCCACAGACTTAGGGTACGAACGTATAAAAGCATAAAGAATAAAATATGTATATATATATATATATATATATATATATATATATATATATATATATATATATATATATATATATATATATATATATATATAATATATATATATATTATATTAAATTAGAGATAAAACCACTATTAGGCAAATCAAACAATGAAAAACTTAAGCCAATACATAAAATTAATATTTTGATATATATTTAAAATAATATAAATTAATTAATTTTATGTATTGGCTTAAGTTTTTCATTGTTTGATTTGCCTAATAGTGGTTTTATCTCTAATTTAATATAATATAATATTTTACTATAAAATTGGATTCAATCCTAAATCTGATTTTTCCCTGTAAGTTTGGATTTATTCCCTAATATTTTATGATATATATATATACATAAACATACTTGGGCTTGTGTTAGGAGAATTTTCGTAGATTTAGGTTGTCTTTTGCTCTTTATGATGGTGTGCGTTTGGGGGATTAAATTCATTCTGTAGTTCCTTTATATTCAGGGAATGTTCTGGAGGATGGTATCGAAGGCTTCATTGTTAAGGGAGTTGTGTTTGGAGATGTATAGTAGGACTTTTGGTTGTAAATCCTTCTTTAGTTTTGGACGTTTGAGTTCGTGGATGTTAAGTAGTAGGGCACGGTGAACGACTCTATCAATTAGTGATGGTTGGTAGTTCCTGGTAATAAGTGTATCCTTTAGTTTACGAAGTCGTGTGTCTCTGTTGCTTGTATTAGAAATTATAACACAAATCCTTTTTGCTAGGTTGAAGGGGATATTAATTCTAGTGTGTCAGGGGTGGCATAAGTTGAACAGTATATATTGTTTGGAATCTGTGGGCTTATAGTATATATCTGTTTCAATTTTGTTGTTGGATTTCTTAATAAAAATGTCGGGGAATGAAAGTTGTTGATGGTTATATATTCTATCGTAAATTGAATGTTTATATCAAGTCCATTTGTAAGTGCTTGAAATTCTTTAAGTCTCTCTATTCTTTCATGCCAAAGAATGAAACAGTCATCCAGATACCTCTTCCAGTACTTTTCTATGTAGAGGGAGAATGGGTTGCCGTATTTTTCTAATACCTTACAACAAAGACTGATTTCTAGATATCCTATGACTAGGTTAGCGAAGGAGGTGGGAGCCGTTCTTGTACTCATCGCAGTCCCCGAATTCTGTAGATAGAAGTTGTCTTAGAAGACGAAGTAGTTATTCTCCAAGATGAATTTTAGCTCTTCTATAACAAACTCATTTTTGATGCGATGTAGGAGTTCATTGGAGTAATTCTCTAGCCAGAATTGAATTGCCTCTATTCCAAGACTGTGAGGGATATTAGAATATATGTTGATTACATCGAAGGATACTAGTAGGGTATTTTTGTTTATTGTTTCAACGAGGTGGTTGAGTATATCTAGGTCGTCCCTTATGTAGCTTTTGATATGCTTGAGGAATGGATTTCAGAGGGTATCTAAAAAGTTACTGAGTCGGTGAGTGTAGCATGCAGGAATAATATCCAGGAAAATATTAAAAACGATATATTCAGAACAGCCACCACCCATGAATTTATTCAGAACATTTCCAATCACTATTATTACAAACACAACTTTTAGGTCACTTGACCATTCAAGAGGATTCCACCAAAATCCTACTACTGTCAAAACACTCACGTAATCCTCTTCTT
>NC_042998.1:180525329-180545329 GCF_006345805.1 Octopus sinensis
ACCACACACAAACACACACGCACATATAGTTCGCAGATGAGATCCAGAGACACTCCGTGATCAAAAGATTTAAACTCTCTCTCTCCCTGCTTGTATATATATATATATATATATATATATATATGTGTGTGTGTATGTGTGTGTGTGTGTGTTTGCGCGCGCATATATATATATATATATGTATATATATATATATATATATATATATATATATATATATATATATATGTACATATAATATGTATATATATATGTATATACATATATATATATATATATATATAATATATATATATATATATATATATATATATATATATAAGCAATTAAGGGTTTAGCAACGAATTGCCTTACACACACCGAATTTAGAAATAGCAGTCAAAGAGATTATAGCTATTTCTTCTACTAAAAGGGAGATCACAGTAAAGGCACACCATTTGAAAGGCAAACACAAACAGGTAAAAGAGAATGAATTAACGGCAATCTATCATACAGTTTTAAGTCACCTAATTTTCCTCGAATGAGGCTTTTACATGCCGAAGACTACTTGGTGTAATTGATAATTGTTCCAAATTAATTAATTTCACCCTTCATTGTTACTCATATATATATATATAATATATATATATATATATATGAACACTTTTTTAACTAAAAAAATGGTGATAGTGACTTCAAAGTCATAATCAACTGAATATGTACTCCAAAAGTACTCGAGAATAAGAACTATGTAATCCTTCAATTTAATGTAATTTTTTTTCTTTTTTTTTTAACTATAAATCGACATAAATCACATGTTGAAATATGCAACGAGGTAAGACAGTGAGGTGGCAGAATTGTTAGCACACTGGATGAAATGCTTAAGGTTCAAATCCAGGTGACGACGTATATGTCATTCACTTTGCTTTTTTTTTTTCGGGGTGCATAAAATAAGTACCAGTTCAACACTGAGATCGATGGAATCGACTTACGTTATCCCATGAAATATCTGTCGTTGTGCTAAATTTTAAAAGTAATATATACACCATATACATATATACATAGGCGCAAGCGTGACTGTGTAGTCAGAGGCTTCCTCCCCATTTACATGTTTCTAGGTCCAGTCCCTCTGCATGGCACAGTGGGCATTAGCCATGATAGATCGCTAGCCACTAAACCTTTTTCCATTTTCCTTCCATGTTTATTTCTGTGTTTCTTTCTCTCGAAGAGCGTAGGATCGAAACGTAAAGACTTTCTCATTTCCCGAGCGTTAAACTAATACATCTGTTTGTTGTTTACACACCCGTCTTCGTTTTTTTGTCTTTTTCTAAATTCTTACTACATATATATATATATATATATATATACACATGCATATGTCTATGTCTGTGTGTCTCTTTGTCTGTGTTTGTATAAAAGGACTCCGTCGACCCGGAAACGGTCTTCGGAACGTGTTTGCATTTCATGATTTTCCCGCTAGTCTACTAGAACCCACAATATAACAGGGTCCCTTACGATCGATAGCCAAAAGAAAGACAATCCTCTCTTGTTGACATTGAGTAGCGAGGTCGTTTTCTCCTCAATTTCCTAGAGAGGCCGCTCATCAGAGAGGCCACAAGCCAACAGGTTTCAGGATCTGATGACATGCCGTAAAGCTAAGCGCTATATGGACGTGAAAGCCAGAGTAATCTCATAAACCAGCCTTATATAACTTTATATATATATATATATACATGTGTGTGTGTGTGTGTCATTCATAATGTATATAAAGCGTAAAGCGTCACTAGTTTCCATTTTCTGTTTCAGAGAAACTTAATTTAAGAAACCCAAATGTTCGCTCATGATAACCAGTCCGGTTATAGTCCGATACCGGTGTTCGGTTTCATTTGGCCACCTGTCATTAACATGTCCGGATATTCTAGGCTAAGCTGAAGTTTTTGTCCCCATCTAGAAACCTGCAAAGAAATATTCACTGATTTAGGCGACAGCTGACATGCCACAGATTCTGTTATATGCGTGTGCCTCTTCGCACAAACAGACTTTAGATAGAGAGACACATAGAGAGTGAGATAGAGAGGAATGTTTGTGTGTGTGTTTGCGCGCGCGCGCGTGTGTGTGTGTGTGTGTGTGCGTGCGTGCTTTCTTTTGTGTATTCATTATTCAATTTTTTTCTGTTAACTGGAAAGAGAAAAAAAAACCTATAACTTATTGTTAGGAGTCCCAAAAGAATATATTTTTATAAACTTGAAAATTAATCTCAATTAATTTACTTCATGGAAAATATACCTGTCTCCCCATCTGTATATATACGTATGAATATAAATATGTATGTATATATGCATGCATGCATTCATGCATGTATGTATCATATATGTATGTATAAATTTAAACATACAGATACGTTCATGTGTGTATGTTTGTATGTGTATGTTTGCATGTAAGTGTATGTATGTATACACGCGTGTGTGTATGTATATATATTCATGAAGGTTCGACTTAGACGTAATTTAAAGTTGTGTGGGAATTTATTTCGTGGGAATTAACTTCGTCTGTTCTGAAGTTTGCCTCACCCTGCCATTAGACCACGTGGTAAAGCTTTCTTTTTATTATCAAAGAAAACGTTCATGCGTCTTCTGAAGTCTATATACATTAACCACTAAGCTACAACAGGCTGACTCTTCTGCTGCTGTGAAATTAATTGTGTTTGAAACCCTATAATAGCCATGTGGCGTTGTATTTCTCTTGCACCCAAAATATATCTCATACGCAGACATCTACTTGAATTGCTAATCTTACACTCCCTGAAGTGATTTTAGATTGATTTTAGATTATGAATCAATTCTTTAGCACACAATACTAAAGCAGATTAACTAAAACTATTTCTAATGTCATCTGTTTCTGTCAATCTACTTTCAATAGCAAATTTTCTATAATTGTTTTAATTTTACGCCTCATGTTATTCTCAATACAAATGTTTTAATTAAACATGTTAGCAAAATATAAAATAAATTTTCTCAATCCAAATATAAACATGATTTAACAAATTTATTCCAAATAAAGCTCAACCACTACAACTACGAATATCAATTCATGTCCCTGAAAGCGTTTAAACAGATTTTATCATTTGAAATAAAACAATGTAAAAGAGTATTTTGTAAGAAAAAAAAGAAAAGAAAGAAATATAATCAAATACTTGTGAAATACGTTTGAAATACTCTATATACTTTTTTGATGTTTTAAGCAATACAATTTAACAAGTGATACCCGCAGCTCGGCTGTGTAAATCGCATCCTCTGTTAATAATATCCAGAAACATTTTGGACCCATGCTACGGCGTTTGAATGACTCTTACAGATGTTACTAAATATTTACAAAAGAAAAAGAGAACATGAGTTACAAGTATTTCGCAGTAGGTGGTTCTTCAGCCAACATCTAACAATGTCAAGAAACAATTAAGATATATTCTTTTGGTTGCACATCCTTGAAAGTGTTCCAGGGAAAAAAATATCTACTTAAAATAATATTTGATTCTGTGTTGTACTTCTTGGCAAGTCACTTAACTTATATTTCTTAAAACTTGCGCCCAATTAAATAATCTTTATAGTAAGTAACTAAACAAAACTTAGTAACAACGTTTAATATATAAAGAAGTTAAGAAGATTCGGGGGCTACGATAAAGCTGAACACTATTGTGGAGGTTATTGAATGTGTGTAGAAATCTCTGTGCTTTCATGTTCTCCTGCTATTGTAATGTTCTATTATTGCATTGTACGTGCATTATGATATTTTTATTAGGTAACCACCAAGTCAGACATCAATCGTAAGTGAAGACCTGCTAAACATCTCAAGGATACGATGCTTCTCACGGTTCAGAAACTAAACCTATTACCTGGTGAGCCTGAGTCAAAAAAGTTAAGCTCTAATACTCTATGTGCCTTCACGTGAATTATCTTTTGTTACATGTAAAATTCCTGTGATTCTTGGTCTTCCAATATTATTCCGTTCACATAAATTGCGGCGAGCTGGCTGAATCGTTAGCACACCATGCAAAGATGCTTAGCGACATTCCGTCCGTATTTACTTTCTGAGTTCGAATTCCGCCAAAGGCGACTTTGACTTTCATCATATCTGGTTCGATCAAATAAGTACCTGCAGGGAGCTGGTGTCGATGTAATCGACTCCCCACCACCACCACCACCACCACCACCACAAAAATTACTGGCCTGTTACGGAAATTTGAAATTAATATTATTCCGTTCACATCTAGGATACATTACAAGAATTAAACCAATGTTTTATTGCCCAACGTGAACTGAACTCAGTAGGTAAAGTTATATAATATATACTGCAAGGAATTTTCTCCGATGCTCTAACGATTCTGCTAATCCTATATCTTTACTGTATACATATTTTAGCGCATTATTGCAGTAGTAGCCATTTTGTGTAATTACAAACTACTAATTTGTTATCGTAGTATCATAAATTGTTATATGTTTTATGTTAATTTTTTTAATTTGTTCTTATTTTGCTAATGTACTTGCGATTTGAATGGAGACAGAAAATGTCTTTATGTTACTTAAATGAATTGGAAATAATAAAATAAGATCTAGGAAAACAAGACATTTCTAAATTGGATGTTTACATATTCTATTAGACATTGAATTGGACAATCTAATAAAAAATATGTTGCTGCAATAGCACACAAATACTAAATTAAACCAATTGTAGCATAAATACTAAATTAAACCAATTCTGATCATCACGTAATGATGCTCAGAAGGCAGAGATTTCGTATATACTATTTACTAATTGCTTCATTGCAAGGGTTTTATTAAAAACTTTTACTCTCAAAAATGTTTCCCCTTTTTTATTTGTCCTTATTTACGTGCAAGTTCAGATGATATTTCTACTTCTACTGAGTGCCCGTAGATTTGCTCGTTGAAAGCACGGGACACGTTTTGTCTACTTGAACATAACGGACCCTGTAATTTATCAATTGTCATTACAACTGCTGTAAAAATAGGAACTTGTCTGTTTTAAAATAAGGCCTATATCACATTATGTTTAGTTTAGTCTTGAAATGGATACCTTTCGTCATTATATGTTTTTATAAGTTTTCTGATTAATATTGGCTTCAAATTTTGAACCAAGGCGAGCAGTTTTGGTGATAGGGGTAAGTTGATTACATCGACCCCAGTACTGAACTGGTTCTTATTTTATGGAGCCTTAAAGGATGAAAAGCAAACTGATACTCAGCGGAATTTGCATCCTGAACGTAAGAATGGACGAAATGCCTTTAAACATTTTTCCCGGCCTGCTTACGGACCTACCAGCTCACCGCCTTAAGTTTTCTGAAGAATATTGACAATATATCACCCATGGCTAATGTTTCTAGACTTCCAGTATGGAAAATATGGTATAGAGTCATTTACTTGTCAATTCATGTCATGATTAGCTTATTCTTCGTTCCCATTCTAAACTTTGGGGTTATATATTTTCATCAGTAGTTGATGTTTTTGAACTCCTACTTCAACATCATTATCCGTGTTCGTAGAGCCCCATCACTTATCACCCCGCTGTGTTGCTAATGTATGTGCAGCATAAGATTTTTAGAATATAAATTTGCCTCGGTGTATTGCATCAGATCATTGTTCTGGGACTTTCCTTTCTTTATGCCATTTTAGTGTTCACCTGCTGTGTATAGATTATGTGTGGCTCTGTTCCAGAGAACCAGGTGGTAACGACCATTATCTCTTCTTCTTCTTCTTCTTCTTCTTCTTCTTCTTCTTCTTCTTCTTCTTCTTCTTCTTCTTCTTCTTCTTCTTCTTCTTCTTCTTCATCTTCTTCTTCATCTTCTTCTTCATCTTCTTCATCATTATCTTCTTTTTCTCCTTCCTCTTCCACCACCTCCTCCTCCTCCTCCTCCGCCTTCTCTTAGTATTATTCGTATAATTCGTATTATTATTATTATCCATATACACAAAACAGATTAGACTGTTGGAAAAGAATCCTAATATCGGGCTACAAGTTGCCTTAGATGCCAAGAACCCTAATAAGTATTCTAGCTGTCCTTAATAACACTGTTTTCTGCAGCTGTACTAAACTGGGTTTTATCCCTATTTCTTTATCCATCTGTTCAAATTTGGGGGATAGTTCTCAATGCACCTATAAATACTGGGATATATTTCATGATCATTATTATTATTATTATTATTATTATTATTATTATTATTATTATATTATTATTACTATTATTATTATTATTATTATTATTATTATTATTGTTATTATTATTATTATTATTATTATTATTATCAGTAGTAGTAGTAGTAGCAGCAGCATCATCATCATCATCATCATCATCATCATCATCATCATCATCACCAGCAGCAGCAGCAGCAGCAGCAGCAGCAGTAGTAGTAGTAGTAGTAGTAGTAGTAGTAGTAGTAGTAGTAGTAGTAGTAGTAGTAGTAGTAGTAGTAGTAGTAGTAGTAGTAGCAGTAGTATTTTGCTGCCACACGTTTAATGAAGAAACAGGCTTACACATGATTTTTAATTGAACTGAATTATTTTTTTAAGCATCACCATTATAGCTATTTATACTCCGTTGAATTAAGAAATCAATTCGTAAATAAGCGAAACACTCGAATCAATCAGTGCACAAACACACAACACACACACACACACACACACAATACAACTCAGTCGCATATCTATGTACGCATTTATGTATGTATGTACCTATGTACATACACGTGTCTACGCGCATAGGTACACCATGATCTATACACACGCACACGAGAGCTTAAAGATTGAAATTGTAGTGGCGAAAAAGTTAGGTGCAATGGAGTACTGCCTACTGGAAAAGATTTACCTGTATTTTGATGAGTCGCATCGGGTATCATAATGTGGACATCGTGACTGCTGCTGAGTGATCTGTGAACACTGTAAAGGCTGTAAGACGTGACATAGGCAGCTGCAACAGTGAATACAAAACCGAGGTCAGCAGGAAGGGACATAGCAGGTGTTATAACTGGGTCGGCATACCAGAGTCAGTCTTTGAACAGGAATTTAGGCTCAATTAAGACGGTTATGGGAAGCTGCGAGCTGGCAGAAACGTTAGCACGCCGGGCGAAATGCTTAGCAGTATTTCGTCTGCCGTTACGTTCTGAGTTCAAATCCCGCTGGGGTCGACTTTGCCTTTCATCCTTTCCGGGTCGATAAATTAAGTACCAGTGACGCGCTGGAGTCGATATAATCGACTTAATCCGTTTGTCTGGCCTTGTTTATCTTCTCTGTGTTTAGCCCCTTTGTAAGTAGTAAAGAAATAGGTTATGGGAAGCTGCTGGAGGCTACGTGAATCCATGGCAGGAGAGGTTCCGTGCTAGATCATGTGTATGGCAGCAGGATTTGTCTCTTTACGATATCTTCAGAAAAGTCAGAAATAGTTGTCGGAGAATTTCTACGACTTCACCAGCCCCAATTTCTGGTTTTTCAATCCCTTCGATTCTAATCCCATCGTGTATTATCTGTTGCACGCGGTTAAGAAAAGAATTAAGCGCTCTGTCTTCCATACCAATGCCGAGCTGGTAGCGAAGATCAAAGAGAAACTCGAAGATATTCCCTTCAACACAGTAAGTAACGCACGCGCCAAGTTTTCGAGCCTTCTTGAGGCCATGGTGGAACCTGAGGCTAGCTACTTTGAGTAAACTGTTATCTCCAAGCCATCATCATATTGGTATTTTTTTGGCTTTTTTTAAATATTTTAATTTTTGAATGGGATATTATGTTTAATTTCCTTTCATTCAAACTGTCAAACTTAGCTCGAACACCCTTTATATGCAGTTTCCATTGATGCTTTAATCAGTTTGAAGAAGCATGTAGAGGATGATTGTGGATCAATCATTGCCATGAATCGTGTTTAGTGCATGTTTAAACTACCACTAACTTCTTTGTATATTCAATTGTCAGCATACTGCCCAGTGAGAACAGCTGCTGTCTCAATCGCGCCTAATTTTGCCGGTAAATTTGAAACGTTTATGTTAATTTCGCATTAGAATTCTTCAAGTTGTATAAAAATAGTTATTGTCTGCATAATTCGAAAGAGAAATAAATTCTGCATAAGGTGTAAAAGACAAAAAATAATTTGTGTGGTGTTAGTAACAAAATATTTCGTAAGAAATAGAACTTGTATCATCGGTCTTAAATTTATTTTCGCCAGTGTAATTTGAGTTGGCGACAACTCATCAGCAAGAGAGGATGTCATTAGTATCTGCATATTCTGCACTTGATGGTAACATCTTTATGAAATTGCTGCTTTATGCATCTAATTTGGTGTATCTGTGGGCGTACTGTGTTTATGATTAAGAATAGACCATACGCATCTGAAAATAAATCCTGTTTCAGCATTTACTCCAGTATGATTGACCACAACTCTGCCCACATACTCTCTGTAAAATATCATTGGTCATAATATGTCTTCATCGACAATATTTTTTAATATATATTTTGAAATTTTGTTTTGGTGTTGGCTTGGCTATATCTTTGTCTCTGCTCATATTCTCATTTCCTCCTTCTTAAATTTTTTCCTCCAGTGTGAGTAGTTCGTTGTACATGTTTTCTTCTTTCATGATCTTTTTGTGAACAACTTCTGATTCTGGCGTTGAAATGGCAGAGAATGACACATCTCTCATAAGGGATAGCTGCTCAGATATGCTTTTAATTAAAGGGACTAATTTAATGGCTCAAAACTGCCAGGTGATGATATTAAACAGAGTGATGTCTGAAACTGTTACACAAAACAGACACAGTCCATCCGGCATTTTTGCCATAGATTTTCGCCCACCGAATTTCAGTCGCAAGGGCTGAGTAGAATCGAAACTCCTGCGCTGCAGGATTGAACATAGAACCTTGTTAATTTCATTTGACTAGTCACAAGACTGAATTGGTTGTAGGTAGTATATAGTTGACTAAATCATCGCTGTCTGTTACTGCTGTTCTGTGCGCCACATGGAGTTTTATACAAGCTCGATAGTATTTACAAAAAGAAACAAATGGTGTAAAGCATTTATCATAATGATCTGCTCTTCATCTTGAGTTGGAAAATAATATTAACCTCATGACAATGAATCTAACTAAAATAACATAATTTTCCCTTTCAGATACGGAATTTAGAAAGTACACGATCTAGTACTATATAGAAAAGAGAGGAAGAAGATATACAATATACAACATTTATATCGTATATCTTAGTTCGGTTTCTGATATCATATCTTCTTGTGTGAAACATATTTTCAAATATCGAAAAACAAGAGAGAGTCTATCAGCGTATCACCACCTACCGCTTAGATAAATATGGCCATCCTAGCATTGAACATGATTGATTTGCAGTATATACATATATATGTGTGCGCGCAATGTATGTATATGTATGTATATATGTGTATATATATATAAATATATATACGCATATATATATTTATATATATATACATACACAGACATGTACACACACATATACACACGCATACAAATATACATTCATATATATGAACATATGCATGTATACACACTCACACAAACACACACGCCCACACACACACACACACACACACACACACACACACACACACTCACACACAAACACATTCCCTGCATACCATTTTATCAATTTACCTTAGAACAGAGATTTTATCGTTTTTTGTTTTCTTACTTTTCTATATCTCTTCTCTTTCGCTTTCTGTCTTTGATTTCTTTTTACTGCTTATTCCATTAATTTATAGCTTGTCCAGGATTTTTGCTTTCTTCAATTCATGAACTAACAATAACAAAATCTGTAGCAACGATGTTGAATTAATCTACTTAAAGACATTTGTCCTTCAATGAGATACACTTGACGGTTCTTATTTCTCTCTGTCTAAACATCGAATATGTCTGCTCGATAAATTATTCACATTTATCTCAAACTACTGAAATTTTGCTTCTTATCTTCTTAGTCTTATTTATTTATCATTTGGCTGAGTGGTTTTCTGATAGATTTTTCGGCCTGAAACGGAATAAACTTATCAGAGTTTAACAGCTCCGCGCATTGAATTGTTTTTACAGTCATGTTGTCTTGAATGAAGCGAGTGATCAAACACGCAAATTAAAATTTTAAAGTTCTCTAACACCTATCCAAATATGAATAAAAGCAAATAGCGATTCGAATTGATAATTTTTCATTTTAACGCATGTCAAACTGCATGTCAAACTGCAATGGCTGAAAACAATTTTTATTTTTCAGCAACTGACGTAGACAAATCTACATCTGGACGCGGGAATGAGTCTTATTGTCTTTGTTTGGGACTCAGATTAACTTTGAATGAATAAATCCACGATTGATGATATTCCAACAGGGGGGTCATGTTGTTTTCTTCCAGACCCTTTCAAAGCTGGAAGGCTACGATTTGAGAGATTTTGTTGCTAATTCTAGCAACTCGTGTAATTACATAAAGGCCATGTTCATTACGAAGCGTTTGATCTTATTTGCTGAAAATTGCCTTCTTTCCACATGAAATAATATACTTCCATTTAGATATACAAGTTATATTAAAAGACGCTTAATCACCCCACTAGATAGTGCAAATATTGGTATAGTTATAAGATTCCGTGTTAATTTTGCTAAGTATTCATGACATGTAAACCTCCGAGTTATCATTCTGATGAAATAGGTCTGATATATATTCGCAAAAACAACTGCTGACACATGCTAAGAAATGCCAGCAGAGTAAGAGAAAAAAGTCAGAGTGAAACGAGTTTCCAATTGAAATCCATATCACAGTTTTAAAAATAAACAAGTACGTCACTTTACGAACGTCGCTAATGTGTTTTGCAAAGTTGTAACAAACACTGTTGGGATTTGGAGACGTTTGCCTGACAATCCCCATTGAAAAGTAAATATCCAGCGAGATGAGTCCACCATGCGATTTGATTTCTATTCCTATTGAGAGCAAATTCACTTCACCTCTTACTGCAATGCCTTCTGAAAAGACGGGAATATCACAACTCTTAATTTCTTTGTACACGAATACATGAAACAAAGCGAATTTATTAAAATATGAACTGATTGCAAATTAATATTAAAATTTCAACTAATGTTTATCAAGGCCAAAGTTGATGTTTAGCACGTGAGGACATTCATCATTTTGTGCAAAAGAATATTTCGTAGCTACGTCAAAACACCATTGTGTGAGAGCTAACATTCATCCACCAAGAATAACATAAAGATACGTTGTTACAAAAGAATGCATTAATCACAGTGGCCTTTATTTTGAAAGAGCTGACTTTCATAAGCTGGAGATTTGATGAGTTGTCAGCCTCTGTTCGTTATAGTGTGTCGTCCTATATGCATGAGGCAGAGAATCCGCATTATTCCAGTTATCAATGATGAGAACAATAGAGAATGAATCTGTATTGAAATACAAAATGAAATAAAACTGATGACATCTAGTGGTTCGTAGTTCGGAGTAAGAATCTCTCTTGTCAAAGTGGATAATAATATACAAAGAAAGCAAAACATTAATTCAGCGAATCAATACTGTCTTTTAATTGGCATTTTAAGGTGAGTTTAAGAAGAAATGAGTTTAAGATAAACATATATAGTAGAATGTGGATGCCCAGGTGATTAGTGTAGTCCACAATCGGTTGAGAGTCGCCGGTTCGTATTCTGCCCGTGAAAATATGTTGTCAGTTACCAGTATGCCTAATCTTGAAATGAGCTAAATGTAAGTAGGTACGCCATTGTACGAACAAGTGGCGCAGTAGCACTGTTAAGTGGAAAAGTTCTGCTGTAGCAAATTTATTCCATTCAACAAATTGTTTTAGAGTGGCAAGTTGAAATTCCCCTTGCAAAAACTGTTTCATTTGATTAACGTCGTGAAAACTGAACGTAATCAACGATACTATATGGATCACGTGATTTGAAAAATATTAACTTCTACCTTTAGATGTACCTTAAATAAAATGTATATGACTTGCAAATTAGTGTTATTTAGTAAACACGAAATATATCTCCTAATATACGATGCGTGTTGTGAAATATTTATTAACTGGTGATTTAATCTCATGTTATTCTCAGAAAATCTGACATCTCTGACAGGTATATAAACTGATAGATTGAATGTCCCGTCAAGAAACGTAGGAAAACACTAACAGCAGATTTGAAAGGTTTTTGGTATATTCTATACATTTACTTCTACACTAAATTGGAGCGCGTGCGCGCACACACACACACACATACATACATACATACATACATACATACATACATACATACATACATACATACATGCATGCATGCTTGCATACATACATACATACATACATACATACATACATACATACATACATACATACATGCATGCGTAAATACACATTTTGGCGATGACTTCAATACGATAATACCTAAATGTCGGGTCCCTTCCCCCACGCCACGTGCACGTACGCTGGTGACTAGCGTGAGCGATCAGCGATTGGCAGATCCGGACACAGTGGCCGCAGGGAAATGTCTCATACAGTACTTCCGTCAGGCTCTCCTCTCTTCCTGGCTGACACGACGGTTTACCTCAAAAGCGCTGGTAGTTTTGTGGTTGGTGTGGCATCAAGCATTGCGATCAGCAGCCTGGGTGGTCCACTGGTGGAGTTCAATATTACAAACTTTCAGTGCCTTCTTTTAGCATGTCTTAGTACCGCTTCTTGAGCGCACCGCTCTTTTCGACAACCAGAAGACTATTCTCCGTAGCGTACGGTCTTTAGCAGGCGATGATCCGCCATTTTTAGAGACAGACACCACCTTATGCAGATGTGTGAAATACAAAATGAAATAAAACTGATGGCATCTAGTGGTTGGTAGTTCGGAGTAAGAATCTCTCTTGTCAAAGTGAATAATAATATACGAAGAAATGAAAACATTAATTCAATACTGTCCTTTAATTGGCATTTTAAGGTGAGTTTAAGAATTGTATTGCATTTATACTGAGCACTCTAAAAAGCAAACAGTGAAATTTTATTCTCTAAACAATAGCTAAACCACCGAGATAGTGGTTTAATATATGCATGCACACATAAAATGACCTCTGTACTGGTGTTCTTGGCTTCTTTGAGCACCACTGCGTTGGTGACGTTGTCACGCCAGTAGATATTTAATAGATGCCCAGGTAGCGTTGGTGGAATCTCTCCAGAAGACGGGTGTGACAGCGAACAATACCTATGACTCAGAGATGTATAAAAAAGTAGTAAAACTACGGTGCTGTAAACACTGAGCTTTGTCTCTGTTCTCACGTTGTTATTTCTCCACATCCTCTCCTTAAGTCTCCCAAAGGCACTGTTGATTTTGACCAGTCTGTTATCTAATTCCTCGTCGATTCTGGTATCAATTGGGATGACACTTCCAAAGAGGCAGAACTGCTGCACAACATACAGGTTAGCTTGATTGAAGGAAGTATTTGGTGAATGGTATACAACCTGGTGAGCAGGTTGATGGAGGATTTCAGTCTTCTTCAAACTGACTTCTTGGTCAAAGAGGTTTAAAGCATTTGCAAAGCATCAAATAAGGTGCTGCATACCTCTCTTGATGAGTGCAACAAGTATGGCATCGTAATCGTCAGGAAACAGGACCTCCTGATTGCTGAACATGCCGTACTTGTTGCGCACACCCACAGGGCCGTACATACATGCATACATACATGCATACATATATACATACATATATAGATAAATGCATAATGAAATTAAAGCATATAGTGTATTAAAAGAATGTAGTTTCCAAAACCCAAATAGCTACGAAACATCACAATTCATTGCACGCCTTCGTTTCCCTTACTCGAGGGAATAAGTAATTGATTTGAAGAAAAGGATGATAAGAACAGACCGTTGACTTTTCGGTGATCTCTTATGACATTAACGACTTTTAGAGGTGGTGTCATTCGTTATGATAATCCTAATTACAAGATAGAATTTACTTCAAATAAATTATTTTGCTGTAATCATTTATCCTAACTCAGACTTGCACTAGTAGACTTATATAATAAAATATTTCCTGTCTATTTTTGTTTTTACAAGCGTTGTATATCTAAAATTACTGTACGATGGTATGTTTAAAATTATTTTGATACAGTGTATCTAAAATTACTTCCTATTGAAAAGATGACAGAGCGTGATGGAAGAAAGACTTGGAAGATATATTTTTAGCAAGGCTAGTGACCGCATAGAGGCTTTTAAATTGGTTGGGACATAATTTGAAATATCCTTTTATAAAGACGAAGGTATTGATCCAGTCGAGTCGAAAGAATTATTTTCTTAATATGAACATTTATAGAAACGCAAACGTTATATGGAGAGATGTTGACTGTACAATTCGGCTACTTAGGCTGCAGCGTTCACTAAGGTTTTACAACTTTCGACATTAACATAGCATCTACTCCCGACTTTTCCTCGTATCAAAATGATGTTAAACATTTAGATTCACTTCTAAATATCTCATCGAAATAGATATAAATATCCACAATGGCAGGTAAATTTATTTTTGCTTTTCAACATTTAGTCCCAGAACACTATTGTCGTTTTATTTTATCGTCATTCTGCGGATATGTAAAAGTTTAGAATCTTGGAGGTATTGAATCCAGGAAATTTAAACAGTGAATCACTGATCGATTATCTAGAGTAGTTGAATATTCCAACATTGCAGAATGGCCTTAATGTAACGCTGAGTCTTTCATGAATTTCCTGATAGTTTTCATCATTCATTATTTATTATGAAAATTATCGTTAAATTAATTATATACAGTCACGTAAATGAAAGTAGTTACCTTTAGTTATGGTGTCTGGTTAGTGAGTTCAGCTTTTCAATTCATTTTCTTGCTGAATATTCAAATCCTTTTACTTGCTTACTGCACAGTAAATGGAATAGCGCATTCAAGCCGTCACAGGCAGGAGAAAGATGAATGTTAGTTTATACTAAATAGCACTGAACCATGTCGTAAAAAAGAGAGAAGCTATCGCATGTGTCGGTGGGTGCGGATTTCCCACTGATAAAATCGACAAGTTTGCTACTGTATAAAAGTATATGATTAACTCCAGCATTATCGATGTAACTGCAACCATTCATTGCATTGATAAATGACGTCTAGTTGTACAGTCATAAAAGTCTATGTGTACAGCAATAAAATTTGATTTATGAGCTGCTCTCCATAATGTGCCTTCCATAGAATAGATACCGAGTAAAGTATTGCATTTATATTGAGCACTCTAAAAAGTAAACAGTGAAATGTTATTCTCTAAACAATAGCTAAACCACCGAGATAGCGGTCTAATATATGCATACACACAATGCATATATTTCTTTAGGAAGTATAACCTATGTAATCCAGTAAGAGTATGTGCATTTTTATCGATAACATTAAAATAAAATGAGATAATACATTAATGAAAATTTATCATTGAAAATTTACTTAATCCATTTAAATAACAGCCTGTATGCAATTTCGCTTTACGTGTTGAATGATTAAACATTTCCGTAAAATTCATTCCAACCAAATGGATTTTTATACTTTTTAAGATATATAAGCCAAAACACGGCAAGTCATTTACCGTAACGCTTAGGTTTCAAATTATTTGCAGGTGTTATTCTGTAAAATCTAAGTTCATTAATACATATAATCAGTTTCCAATCACGTAGAACCAAGACAAAAAGAATTAGATATCGTCTAAAATTTTAGTGAATCTTCGAGATATAAATATATATATATTATCGAATGGTATACGGTTAAGTCATATTTTATTTTTCAACGAATGATCCTTGTCCTTTTTCTTCCCGCTTCCGAAATTCTTAAATACCTGTTAAGGAATTTAAGTGTGAAATATATATTTAAGTCCAGTGAAATAGTGTTTCTAAGGAGACGAGAGGAGGATATTCTCAGCAAGTAGATCAGATTAATAGGAATATAGCGAATATTTTATAACTGTTGTATAATCCCCGAATGAGGAATCATGGTTTTTGAAAGCAAAACTTCATACATAGGAGAGACCATAAAAGAGTCGGGAAGAAGATTTTTCGTGAGTAGTGAATTTCACGATTCGAATATTTGTCCATCTTGGGAGTGGAATGGAATATATAAATTCTATGGTGTCACGTATCTAATTAAGGTCGTACAGAAATGTCAAAAGCTGGTGGAAAAAAATATCACTTCAGAGTATAAGAACGATCGAGGGATATAATTCCAATAAGCTCAATTGAATGAAATTTCTTTGCAATATATACTATTGAAATTGGTATAGCTATAATATTTCAAAGCAACTACTAAGAGAAACATATATTATTCGGTCCTATTAGATCTCTTCCCCGAAACACATTCTATTCTTTTGCTAAGATTAGAGTGATCAGTTAAATTTGAATTCGCTTGAAAGTTGATCTCCTGCTAATGAATATCAGCAATACTGATAAGGGAAAATATTTCTGAGATGCTTTCTCCACACTAAATACTAATAGAGCTAAGACTCACATAGGTAATATGACGAACAGAAAATCATTGATCTTCTGCTATTTCCGAGGACTCAATTCAAGTACACCTTCTATTGGATATGTAAGACTTCATTGAAATAGATTTTACCGAATAGACATGGAGGGCGAAGCAATGCTTTTAAGACTTCATTCTATCAAAAAAAAAAAAAACAACTACCGATAATGAGAAGGGTAGTACACACACATAAACACACACGAACGCATGCACTCACATACACACGCACGCACACGTGCAAGTGTACTCATACTCACACACACGCACAGAGAGAGAAGGAGAGAGAGAATTAGCGGTGAATGTATATATTGATTTTTCACTTAAATATATATGCATATAAATACAAATATATTTACATTCATTCATACATGCGCACACAGACACATATACGTATATATGCCTACGTACACACACATTTATATAAATGTATAGGGGGAGTATATATATATATATATATATATATATATATATATATAGGGGGAAGAATTCACAAAAAAAAGACGAAGACAGTTGGTGTAGAAAACAAACATGTATTAGTATAACGCTCCGAAATTGAAAAAGTCTTTAGCGTTTCGAGCCTACGCTCTTCCACGGAAAGGAACACAGAAAGAAACAAAGAAAGAAATAAAGAGAAAAAATAATGTGTGTAGTGGCTAGCGGTCTATCATGGCGAATGATAAATGTAAATATATATATATTTACATACATATATATATATATATCAACAATCAAGGAACGGCCATAATAGGCCATTCACCCACTAGAAATAAAATAACAGCCAAAGCTTCAACCGCAAATAAAGATCAATTCCGTAAACAGGAGAAAATTTAAAAAAACATTTACCCTGTAATTCTTGTACGATGCACCGTTCGTCTGCGTTTAATGGTAAACTAACCTGATTAAATTAAATCAAGCCAATCTTCCATAGGCCCTCAGATTCTTCAGCAAGAAATAGCCAAGTCGGAACAGATATTTTCACGAGGCATTTCCGACCCTGCCAAGGCAATATCTGACCTAAAATTTTCAAATCGTCGCACTCGCCGCCAAATTTATCGGCAGCAATAAATATAAGCCGTCGATTCCATTACGGAATTAACCAGAAAATTCATTAATTAATCAATATAGGGTGGTGAAAAAAATTTTGTAGAATCTTTTTGCCACCAGCGGCCTAGTGGGAAAAAATTAAATAGTCATAGACCATTTTTAAGTTCAACATCAACAATCAAGGAACGGCCATAATAGGCCATTCACCCACTAGAAATAACAGCCAAAGCTTCAACCGCAAATAAAGATCAATTCACAGGGTCGGAAATGCCTCGTGAAAATATCTGTTCCGACTTGGCTATTTCTTGCTGAAGAATCTGAGGGCCTATGGAAGATTGGCTTGATTTAATTTAATCAGGTTAGTTTACCATTAAACAGCAGACGAAACGGTGCATCGTACAAGAAATTACAGGGTAGGTAAATGTTTTTTTAAATTTTCTCCTGTTTACGGAATTGATTTTATTTGCGGTTGATTGAGCTTTGGCTGTTATTTCTAGTGGGTGAATGGCCTATATGGCCGTTCCTTGATTGTTGATGTTGAACTTAAAAAATGGTCTATGACTATTTAATTTTTTCCACTAGGCCGCTGGTGGCAAAAAGAATTCTACAAAATTTTTTTCACCACCCTATATTGATTAATTATATATATATATATATATATATATGTATGTATAGTCACATACGTACATACATACATACATATATATATATATATATATATATAATATATTTACATACATATATATATATATGTGTGTATATATTATTATATATATATATATATATATATATAGATATATATATTATATATATATATATATATATAATATAATATATATATATATTAAACCAGTAGAGAAGAAGAAGAAACGAAACGAAACCAAACGAATCGAATCGACTTATATATATATATATATTATATATATAACACTGGGTGGGTGGAGTGTGTAACTAGGTATTAGATATCGCTCATAGTTTTAGTTTCACTGTAGACAAGACGATAACATATGTTAGACAGGCATCACTAATGGGAATTTCTTATTTTCTTATTGTCTAATTTCTTATTTCTTATTTTCCAGATGGCCGGTCGCTTGACTATTCAGGAGAGAGCTAAGTTAGCAGCACGTTATGAAGCGTTGAATTCCATTGTTTTGTTTCAGAGATGGTGGCGTGCATGGAAAAGTAATCTTGTAGAACTAGGTTCGGAGACAATAAACAGTTGTCATGCAAAGCTGATGACCACGGGCCTTTTGAACGACGCAGCAAGAAGTGGCCATCCAACCACGTCCCGTTCAGTGGAGAGCGTGGCAACAGTGCAGGAAATGTTTAATCGCAGACAGCAAAAATCTACACTTCAAGCAGCTCGTGAAAGTGGACTAACAAGATACATAATACTGAAAAGTGTGATCGCTGAAGTCCAGAAGTCCAGCTCTCATTCCATGTGATTTTTACCCGTGGAGTTACACAGTAGAGGAGTGTACTAGACAAAACGTCGCACGCTGGGGGACTTTGAGACACGGATTCAGGAAGTTCTCAATATCCCAGACGACGTCCTTTAGAAGGTTGTTCATTCCGTCCTTGGTCGTTTTAGGAAACTGGTTGACGCCACTGATGCTTACGCTGAGACATGAAGATTTAGTTTCATTTTCCCATGTAATAAAGAACATGTATCATTTGTTTCAATACATTTATAAAAGGAATATAGATTTTATTACCAATTTTAATGCTTACTTACTTATCACCCACCATGTATATATATATATGTGTGTGTGTGTGTGTGTGTGTGTGTGTGTGTGTGTGGTGTGTGTGTGTGTGTGTGTGTGTGCATGTACGTGGTCTGATCAAAAAGTATCCAGATTGATGCCATAATAACGAAGCGAAAGGACACAGACGGAAGCCGCTTGGCACAGATTGACATTCATGCGCACTAAGTTTTAACTTTCTAGCTAACTTCCTGTCTTTACAGCAGTGTTTGGGGGGACGTTGTGTAGTGTGTGATAGTGGCATTGACCATGACAGAGAAAGTAGACCAGAAATTCTGAATAACTTTTGCCAAAAGCTTGGTTATACCTGCTCAGAGGCCTATGCAAAGTTTTCAAACAATTTTCATCTTTCTCATCACAATCAAAGAGATCTTGTGCAACTGAAAACCTGAGTGTCTTTTCGGTCAGCTGAAAGCAGTTTTGGCACAAACTTTGCAGGCACACGTTTCATACTCAAATCTTCAACAATAATGGACTGAACCGAACGGTAACTAATCTACACATCTTCTGATAACTTACGGATGGTGATTCGACGATTTCTCCCCACAGCTGCACGCACATCTGATTTTCTCAGTTTTGCTGGTTGCGTGTCTCCCGGAACATTCGTCAATATCAACATTTTTCGGCCATCATGGAAACATTTCAACCACTTGTACACTTGTGT
>NC_042998.1:180550329-180552829 GCF_006345805.1 Octopus sinensis
ATTTATATATATATATATATATTTATATTATATATATTATATATTTATATATATTATATATATATATATTATATATATTATATATATATATATATATATATATATATTTATATCTATATATATATATTTATATATATAATATATATTTATATTTATATATATATATTATATATATATATAAGCGTGTGTGTGTTTATATGTACATTTATATGCATATATATACATGCATATAAATATACATATATATATAAGTATATATAAACTCATGTATATTGTTATATCTGTGTGTGTGAGCGCGCGCGCATGCATGAGGGTGTGTGCGTGTATATATACGCGTACATATAATAATTATTTGTGTATGTATGTATATGTCAGTTTGAGTGTATAAGTGTATTATTGTGTATCATTTTTATTTCTTTCTGTTTCTAGGAGACAGATAGACCCTAAAAAAAGTTCTATACATACATATGTGGAACGAAAGAAAGATAAGTGAAAATTAAAAAACGAAAAAAAAAAATGCATTTGGTTTGCTGCAAATATTTGTGCAATCATTAGCTTTTTATTTCGCGGAGAAAGATAACGGAAATAATTTTGGTCTGTGTCGCGGAAAATTATCGTAAAAACATTTCATATTTATTGATGACACTTTAATACTTGTATATACTTGATTCCATAATTCATCCACTATAATTCATTATTCGTCTAGCGATAGCAAGAGATGAAGATTATGGACCACAGTAAATATGGATATAGAAATAATTAATTCTTTTATATATTATATATATAATAATAAATATAAATCTGTATATGTATGAGCTTCTACGAATCTAATGGTATGTTGTAAAGAAGGCAAAGTTAAGATAGCAGCTTTGCTTAATTTATGTGCATTTATATGTTCCTGCATTTATCTAACTTTTGCTTTTGCAACGTTTTGATATGAAAGTTTTTCGTTTTTAGTTAAAGAACTCCAAGGGTGAAAACTGCAAATGCGTGTGTAACCTTTTTGAGTCTTGAGAATATTCCTCTTCGAAATCACCTAAGTTTCATTATTTCCCAATTTCTATTACTCCACTTCAGCGTGAAGCATTCTGTTTTACACACATATACCAAGATATCAAGTGATCGCCTGGCCAGGCTATCATATGTTATTAAACATCGCTGGTCACGATGCGTTTTGCCTTGTTTTGGTAGGCCAAACATATACATGGGTGTGTGTGTGTGTACGTGTTTGTGAATTCGCGCATTAATTAACGCATTTTGCCTTGTTAAAATGATTAATGTAAGCAAAATGGGAAAAAAAATTGTATAGATAAATTTAAAGATTTACATCTAATTCCATTTGTAGCTATTTCACTTCAGTTAATTCAATCATACTTCAAGCGCAGAGAATATTTGAGACTATGTGAAGTAAATACGAACGATATAGCGTATCTCATAAAATCCCATCAAAATTGCCTGGATTTCTTGTAAATGCATCAAAACACAAATTTCATTTCCTTTGACCAGTTAACAATTTTAAGTACCTATTCACTGAGCGTTCTCTTCGTGAATGGTCAAACAAGCAACTATTTTTCTCATGCTTGTGCGTGTCAAAAATACATTCGTTAATTCAAAATAAATCTCTTTTGCAGAGGGTGTACGGTTGTCATTAGGGTCATTAGTATCAGGTCATTAAGAACGAAATGTTCGATTTTGAACTGAAAGTTTATTTTACTTTATCTCAACTAAAAGCAACGCAGTTAATCAAAGTATGCACCTAAATTATCAACACCATCTTATCGGTTGCTTATTTATGCCGGCTGCAAAGAATTCTAAAGAACAAGAGGTGATGAAATCACGAAAGGCTGTTTTTGCATCTTCTTCAGATTTGAAGTTTTTCCTTGTAAAAAGTTGTCTAATGCCCTCAAAAACGTGATGGTCAGTTGGTGCAAGGTCTGGTGAATATGGTGGATGACAGAGTACTTCCAAGTTCAGTTCCTGTAACTTGTGTAGCGTTCTTTGTGTAATATGTGTTCGAGAATTGTTTTGCAAGAGAATTGACCTGTCTCTATTGACCAATCTCGGTTGCTCAATAGCAGGTTCACTCATCATATCATCCAATTGGTTGAGGTATACGTCTGCTGTTATTGACTTACCAGGTTTCATGAAGCTGTAGTGGATGACATCATCGTTGGTGAATATTCTTTCTTGGACTGTGTTTTGGCACTTCGTCTCTATCCAACCACCTCACTAATGTTGGAAGTGACAACAAAGAACAGCAAGTTTTACTTGATGCTCGTTCAGTTCGTGTGGTATCCACTTGTCCAGCTTCTTTTCCTTGCCGATTTGTTTCAGATGGTCCAGTACAGCTGGAATCAAAACACCATCCCTTGCCGGGTAGTCTGAGCTGTATCCGCTTCCACTACATTTTCCAGCTCATCCTTATCCATCTTGGTCGCAGATCTACCACGGGGCTGATTTTCAAGAGGAAAGTCACCAGACCAAAACTTCTCAAACCAAC
>NC_042998.1:180557829-180562829 GCF_006345805.1 Octopus sinensis
GTGTGTAATAGATAATCTACATTGTCTATACACAACCCTATTAACCCCAACGGTGTTCCATGTATATATAAGATAACAGAAATGGCACTAATTTCACGCACATCATATTCATTGCTAAATTTGCAGAAAGCCGTTAACACAGCTTCTTTTCAGATACAGTTAAATATTTTTAAATGTTCTGAAAAATTGTTACAAATGTATATAGACACATTAACAAAAATGTCAAGTGACATAGAATTCATTTTGCTTAGTATAGTGTATTTGGTAGGATTATATTAACAGAACACGATTTTTGATTATTTTTGATTATTGAAAATACAGTAGTCATAATTAATAGAAATGGGTGTTTAAAATCTTAGGAATAAGTGTAAATGAAATATATTTGCTTTCAAACGTTATCAAATGCTTATCAGACAATGAGGAATTTTACTGTTTCCCCATTCAATGACTAATCGTTTAGGGACTAAATCGAAATTATATATATATCTGAAAAAGAGACATATATGAAGATTTATTTTTGTACTCGCCAATTTCATACTTGGCTACGTCTGAATACTTGATGCTAGCATATTTGTATACTTCATATGGAACACTACTAATCGAAAAATACATGACGCATACGTGAAAATAAATATTTATGAAGTGTAAATTATTTATCGATGAAAAAGGAAGGAAAAAACATCATAAATGATACATTTTTAATCGATTATATATTTTCAATGAATATAAGGTTAATAAATCATGATCGAATGTCTGAGAAATATGACTGAATCGATAAAAATGACAAAACGGAATTGGACGTCGAAATAAGAATAACATAAAATCATTATTTCAATTTATTAGATATGGTGAGATCTGACCTGCAATAAAAACCATTGCGTTGTGCCATCTGGAATTCTATGATTAAGCACCAACAAAAAATTGTGTCGATTGGCAGAGCTGTGTGAAATGAAATTATGGAATTAAGCGAACTCAACTTGATTGCAGTTTCGTTACTTTCGCGCGAATTCTACAGAAATGATAACAGCTATCTCTTTCAGAAGAGATACCCCATCGTTTTTTATTTATTATATTCTTGTTTCAATAACATACCACTCGAATTCTACATTATTACTGTGCAATCGCATTAAGTGCGTGAGGGGACGGAAAGATCATTATCAATATTACTATTGCTGTTCTTTGAGATTATTACTACTACTACTACTACTACTACTACTACTACTACTACTACTACTACTACTATTGTCATATTTATTATTATTATTATTATTATTATTATTATTATTATTATTATTATTATTATTATTATTTCTATCTACTTGCAGTGCTAATAATCATTTCCCAGTGGTGTCGCTTCCTCTAAAACAGATTTGTCACTCAGAAGCGAATCGACAAACATAATTGCTTTCTCAAGCGTGATACCGGTCTAGGCTCCCTCAGAATTCAAAATGCATTGATCATTTCAAAAGATATCATCATGCGATTTGTAATTGTTATGGATTTTCTGAAACTTTGATTGGTTACATTCTGAAGAAGATTTTTGATTTAGTAGTAAATCGTGTGGACATTGAATTAATAAAAGGAGCACAGCATATTCCCTGATGAAATCTGAAAGCATCTGCATGAGGTTGTTTATGGTCAACACATCAAACTAATGTGTCAAGGCAGATCTCATGTAGTTAAATTTGACTAGATGCAGGAAAGATAAATATATATTTCTACGGAGAATATCTATAGGCACCGACGTACATCTTGCACGCACTTTAAAATACATATCTGGATATCGGCCTACGTTTATATGAATGAGAGGAAGCGTGTATACATTAACACAAATAACTATATTTACGGGCCCATACTACTTGCACTATTGACAATAGCAAAGTCTAACCTTACAAATCAACCAATATAAGTATATTTATACATATATCTCGATATATACCTATATGAGTTATATTTGATGTATTTGATGCGTATATGATGTGTATATTATGCGTAAACAGAAGCATCGACATATGCACACAAAAAAGCGCATACATACAAAAACACATGCACACACACAACAATTTGACACTCCACCGCCTCAAGTGACTTCACGCGTGTGTCCGATGACCTTGATTTAGAGAGTGTATAAAGCGTAAGAATACAGAAAATCCGAGTAGCAACGATTCGAATCATCAACCTTATGCAATTAAATGCTACTTCTTTTATGAACTACTCTTTTGTAGATTTACTTTTAAATGTGTATATGTGTGTGTGTGCGTATTATTCAAAACAGTTTGATTTGGAATCCGTATGTATGTATGTATGTATGTATGTATGTATGTATGTATGTATGTATGATGTATGTATATATATATATATATATATATTATATATATATATATATATATATATATATATATAATATATGTATGTATGTATGTCCGAATTCGGGTATCCCACCAGACTGAAGAGACAGGTTCCTTTACGAGCCAGCGAATCTTGAAGTAGCACGGAATTCAAATTAAACTGATTTGAATAATACATTTAATTCCAAATAAATGTACTAAGTGTCCTTTCTTTCGTTTGTCCACTCACTCGGATATATAGATACACACAAACGCACATACATATATGTAGGTATACATACATACATACATACATACATACATACATACATACATACATACATACATACATACATACATATACCATTCTTTAACGAAAATAGTATTGAGAGTTTCGTCGAAGTTTCGGCTAGCTAAGCCATCATCGGACTGTGATACATTTGGCTTTATAAAGTTAGTGTTCAGTTAAAATTTCTTCTTGGGTAGATGAAAGTCTGTAGAATGTCTTCAAGGCGTATTATGGGAAATGCTTCTATAAATTTGGGGTTGTGCTCTTATTCAGAACTTATTTATGCATACTTTCAAACTTTGTAATTATTTGTGACTACCTTTCAGCTTCAGGTCCGCCTATTGTTTTCTAGGTTTTGACAAGAGACTGAAGGTAGGTAAAAGGTGTTTGTTGTTCATCAGAGGTCTCACGAGGCTTAGTTATTTTGGGTTTTGTTTGCGTGCTAAAGGGAAATTTAACTTTTTATTTTGAGAAGCTGAAGACTAAAGTTCAGAGGTCAGTCAAGCATTTAAAACTTTGCAACTAGGAGTGTTTATTTAGGTGCGTCAGATTTTTCGGTCATGAAGGTTTTAATGTAGGTAACAAATTTAGTTGGTCAGCAGGTGTTTTTTAGAAAACTTCGCCTTTTTGTATTAGTTAAGCATATCTTAGTGGTGTTAGAACAGAAACTTGTTCACCTGATGTTTTAGTATTCTCAAGAGTCTGATGGTAGGTGTAAAGGTCGGTCGGTCAGCATATGTTTCTCCAGAAATTAATTGTTTTCAAAGTTTTTTTTTTTTTACTTGTTTCAGTCATTTGACTGTGGCCATGCTGGAGCACCGCCTTTAGTCGAGCAAATCGACCCCGGGACTTATTCTTTATAAGCCCAGTACTTATTCTATCGGTCTCTTTTGCTGAACCGCTTAGTGACGGGGACGTAAACACACCAGCATCGGTTGTCAAGCAATGCTAGGGGGACAAACACAGACACACAAACACATACATATATATATATATATATATATATAATATATATATATATATATATATATATACATACGACGGGCTTCTTTGAGTTTCCGTCTACCAAATCCACTCACAAGGCATTGGTCGGCCCGGGGCTATAGCAGAAGACACTTGCCCAAGATGCCACGCAGTGGGACTGAACCCGGAACCATGTGGTTGGTAAACAAGCTACTTACCACACAGCCACAGAGATTTAAACCTCTGTATTCTAGGGAGGCAACGTTTGTGGGCTATGCATTTTTATAAATATTTCTTCTATTCGGATCTACGGGTAGCCAGTTTATAATATATTATTTTTGAAGTTTGAATATTTGCAAAACTTTGCAAGAATTATGCAAGAATATTTGCAAGAACTTTGAATATTAGACAGTATAAAATTGTGTACATAAAGTCATATTTAAAAAGTAGTAATATAAGAATAAATATAAACGATATTTTAAGCAGATTTAGTCCTCTGTTCTCATATGTGTGAACATGTAGGTGTATGCACTTACATTAGAAAACTTTTGAGGTAGCTTTGGAGGAAAGTTGGGAAACTTTTACATATTTTATACAGTATTTGTCCAGTGAAAAGCTTTAATATACGGTTTTATCTATAATATGGGGATGACTTGTGATGAAGGCACGGGTAAGGAAAGGAAAAGGCGCCGAGATATAGTCATGTTTAAGCTGTCAGATAAACTATAGGCTTGAAATATTTTAATGATTTGAAGAGTTGGTTCCTGGATATGAAAATGTGGTACAAACTTGCCAGGGTTTTTGTTTCGTTCATATGGTAAGAGAAAAGCTGTCAATTTTCTACTAATAATTTTCCATTTTAATCTTTATTTATGTTTGAATAATGACACATCATTTTTCCCATTTGTGTTGGAAAAAAGTGTCTATGCTGGTTGTATCGTATTTTGAACTAGTTTGCTGTACACCATATATATGAGGATGCAGTATTTGGTGTTGTGTTTGTGGTTACCGTTGTTCTATAGAAATAGGATTTGCGGGGCAATTTTATTTTAGAGAGCAGGATAGAGAGATATTTATGTGCAAATTGTTGCTATTAACTTCGAAACCATACATATATGTTGTACTTGTTTGTGAATTTTATATTCTTTACATCTTGTTGTCGTTATTTTGAGCTGACCTTTTTTCTAATAAAGTAGATAGCGTTTGTGTATTCATGGTTTGTGAAGATTATTTGCATTGATATTGGTTGCTTTTCTTCATAAATAATCTTACTCAAGTTAGATAACGCTTTGATACTGTGCTGTCTAGTCCTGGGAAATTCTGTGGCGTACACACACACACGCATATATATATATATATATATATATATATATATATATATATATATATATATATATATATATATATATATATATATATAT
>NC_042998.1:180565329-180575329 GCF_006345805.1 Octopus sinensis
AAGACGGATGAAATGCCGCTAAGCATTTTTTCCGTCGCGGTAACGATTCGGCCAGCTCACCACCTTAGTACCACAGTAAATTATTGTACTTACACTCTTCTCTTTATATGTCATGATAAATTATGTCTATGTAGAGGGCTCTAATGTATCGATGAAAGGAAGTGCTCAACCTGATTTGACATCAATGCAATTAAATATACGTACTTGCGTGGGTGCATTTAATGGTCATTCGACCTTTCAGATCCACAGGTTACTCACACACGCACACAAACTTTATCCTTCTTTCAAACTGATGTGTGAATATATATACACAAAATCACAAATGTAGATACATGCACACATATGCGAAGTAACTATATGACAAAGATGGAGATTGTCCCGAAAAGATGCCGTCGATCGTCTGCTTGATCTGAGAGTCACCAACAATAGACACACTGACAATAATGACAAAGAAATATATTATCCGTCCGGATGGACGAAAGCCAAATTTCACGCCTCCCATGTCAGATAACAAGCTAGATAACATAAGGAAATATCCAACTCATCCCTGCCCTATCCTTCTTGTACTATGTTGAATAATAGCGCTAACCTATTTTCTGCTAAAGTAACTTGGTCACAATCAGAAATAAGAGTTTCCGACATTTCAGTTTTACGCGTGTCAAATTAAAGGATCATATAGACTTTTTACTTGTACCCAAATGCTCTTTCACTAATTCTGTATCTGGCTTTGCACAAATGTCTATCATTGAACGATTTCCTCCATTTTCTCCCTATTTCTATTCTCTCTCTCTCCTCCCACTCTCTTTACCCGCTTTCTCTCTCTCACTCTCATATCTCTTTTCTCCTTTTTGCCCTCTTAATTCCTTCTACTAATTACACTCTTATCCGCGCACACAGCCACCCTTCAGCCTAGGCGACAGATACAACACACACCTAAATACACGAGCCCCCAGTATGTTATTACTGTCTTCTGCATGTTATCCCTCTTCGCTAATGAGTTCAGTCCTTCACATTTAAACATGTAATAAATGATACGTTGACTTTTTGTCAAAAATATGTTCTAAATGACATAACCACACAATTGGATTGTATAACATTACAAATGGAGTTAGTGTTCTACTGAACATATACACACACCGCACACACGCACACACACACATATATATATACACACATATGTAGGTATACATATATATATACATGTGTCTGTGTGTATGTATATATATGTATGTATGTATACTTACGTTGCTAAATATTTCATCGTGCCTTCCAATTTCATAGTAATGATGAATAAAATGAATCTAGTTAATGTCAGATATATTTTTGGATGTTGCACAATGTTCATAAGTAATATATCATTGAATTGTTAAAAGGATATGCAAGTCTTTATTGCTGGGTAATAACATTTTCTTAATTTTTTTTTCTTTTAATTTTTCAATAAAAAAATATCATCAGTATAATCCTTTCAGCACCTTCGAAAACTTAATGCAAAAACTATTCATTAAAAAATTATAAATACACTCTTAAGAAAGTTATGAGGAAAGTAACAGCAGCCATACGTGTACATACACACACTCACACACACACATACACAGATATATATATATATATATATATATATATATATATATATATATATATATATACATGTATATGTGTGTGTAGGTATATATGTATATATACACATATATATATATAAATATGTGTATATATATATATATATATATATATATATATATACAGAGAGTGTGAGAGAGAGAGAGAGAGAGAGAGAGACATATATATATATATATATATATATATATATATATATATATATGTGTGTGTGTCTGTAAGTGTAATGACATTTTAAACTAATATAAAATTCCTTTCTGATTGACTCGTAGCGAAAGGTGAATAATTAAACTGTCTCCGGTAACTGACCGATAAATATTTTTACTTACACCAAAAGGAAGAACTGTTAAGTTGACCTTGGCAAGATTTGAACGCAAAGCCTAAAAAGCTAGATATTAAAAAAAAACAAAAAAAAACAAGTAATTTGGGTAAGACCGTTAACGATTCTACCAGACACAAGATTTTCAGAAATTATTTCGAGTGTAAAATATTCCTCCTGTTACCGGAATACACCAGTACTACGAGATCCAGCAAAAATTGCGATAGAATTGGGAAGTTATTACGCAAGTATTTCAGCTGATCACTCTCGACGCTAGCACACTAGTTAGGAAAAGAAGGCGCAAAGAGACTTCCAAGTCCTAGCATTCAACGAATGAATTATATGTTTGTATGTATACATACACGCACACTCACAAGGATATATATATATATATATATATATATATATATATATATATATATATATATATATATATATTTACAGACACGCACTGACTCTCTCTCTCTCTCTCATACACACCACACACACACACACACACACACACTCACACACACATATATATATGTTTATATTGGGTGGTGGTGAGTGTGTATGTATGAAAACAAATTTCATTTCTGACAGAAGTGAAAGAATATCAGATATACGGCGAGGTAAATGTAGGGTATTATTTACAAAGAATTACCTCGGTATATCTTCTAAATGTCCTCTACTCTGACATTTTGTATTTTTTCTGTATCAGTTTTCATCTTTCAGTTTTTATTGTATCGTTTAGAGGTAGTCGTGAGGTTACTTACGTATTCAATAATATGTTTATATAGACATTTAAAATAAACAAATACATTAGGAAATATAGGGAATAAAAGATAATTTTTACTGAAATTCCTAATGGTAAACATAAAGTGGAGATATGTATTGTTTATTTTCTCTTCATACTTGCAAATGTACCAAAGTATATTGGGAATATGGTGACTAATTTGCTTCAAACAATTTATTTTTATTACTAAGGCAGCTGTTTTATCCACACACGCGCACACTTATACAGATGTGTATGCCAGTGAAAGCATATATGTATATATGTTTGTGTGTGTGGGGGAGTCTACGTGTATGTGTATGTGTGTGTCTGTATGTGGTGTGTATGTGTATACACACATACACTCACACACACACACACATATATAAATGCACACAGACATATGCTTAGATATATCGTTTAGTCATACACACACGTATATATTCGCTCATATATATATGCATATATATACATATAAACATACTTATACCTACATACATACATACATACATACAGATATACATATATAAATATATATATAGATATATATATATATACGTATGTATGTATGTATAAGTATGTATATATGTATATATATGCATATATGTATATACATATAAGCATATGTATATGTGCGTGTGCGCGCGTGTGTGTGTGTGCAATCTTGTGTGTATGAATGTTTTCTTCTTTGATTTTATCGTTTTGTTCTGTAACACAGCCGGCATTAAAACTAACAGACTGTTATTGCTAACTCTCCAACTCGTGTAAAAGCCACATATCGTTCAAATCACATCATACTGTCTATAGAATGGAAGGACACGTTAGAAATGCTGAACCTTGATATGCCATGAATAAAAATCAGAGGTGAAGGCAGCGATTTGAAGGACTTCTATATATTTCGGGTTTGCTGAATCAAGAGTGACAAAGAACGAAATAATAATAATAATCTAACGCTATAGCAGCTGACCTACACATTGAAACTGCAAGAAATCCATGGTAAAATTGTGACTTATGATGACAGAATCGGTAGAGCGTTGGATGGAATATCTTGTGTCTTTGGTTTCATCCATTTATGTTTTTTGCTCAAATCGCACCTGGGTGTATTTTACATTGATGCAATTGGTATTTGAAGTCGATGTAATTATCCATACAACAGTCGTTCTCAAACTGATAAATGCCGCCTTCCCTATTGTCTAAAATGTACTGAAAATTCCACCCTATAATCACATTTTCTATATCAATGAAAAGAGATAATGGTGTTCTTACTTCGGTATGTTGTCCGGGAAGTTTAAACATGTAAAAGTGTTTCTCCTTTTTTATATTTCTTTCTTAAACAAATCAATTTGTCAGCTCCAATTTCCCTCTTCTGTGTACATTGTTGCCATAGGAAACACTGAGAAGTTAAGGAGCTATAGCATGAACTCACTCTAATGCCTGACATCAATATAAGGTAAACAGGTATGCATTGCTCCTCACCTTTCTCACCGATTCATTACTTTGATTTATACAGGTGCTAAATGTCTCTTACTTATCGAACTCCTCATGGTTAGAGAAGTATATGTCTCATAATGACAACTGCTGACGTACATATAAATTCCAGAAGCTTAGCATTCACCTCCTGTTCCATTTTCTTCTTCTAACGTAGAATCTACTAATAGTGATCCAAGGCAAATTCCGAGGAAAACATAAGATATATTACTTGGATATTTCCAATATCCTGATAGGCACTACTTTCTTCACAAGTAACCAATTTAGGTAGATTGCTCATTCTCATAAGTCACTTTTCACTGGGCAGCTCCTTTCGATGAGCAAGTATTGGAAGATACGACATTTCCTCATTTGATCTTTTTTCTCCTCCCGCTCCATCGGCAATGTATGCACCCATACATAGATATTATGTAAGCAAAACAAGGTAGATTAACATAATCGTTATATGTATTCTATGAATATTGTGGTCTCCGCGCGATTATTCTAAAATGAATACATTTTCTATGTGAAATCTACAGTGAAATTGGTTTTTAAAGGAATGGCTGTATGTTCGCGTTTATGCACATAGTAATGCTAAACTCTCTTCTCTCTCTTTCCCTCTCTGTCTCATGTATGTATACGTACACACACGCACACACACATACACACACATAGGTAGATAGAGAGATAGATAGAGAAAGAGAGAGATAGATATACATAGATAGATAGATAGATAGATAGACAGACATACGGACGGACGGACGGACAGACAGACAGACAGACAGACAGGCAGACAGACAGACAGACAGACAGATAGATAGATAGATAGATAGATAGATAGATAGATAGATAGATAGATAGATAGATAGATAGATAGATAGATAGATAGATAGATAGATAGATAGATAGATAGATGTAAAGTCATACGTATGTATATGTATATATGTAGGGTATGATTTCTTGCAAATTTATTATTTCTAGCAAATCAAATGACCAAGTAGAAAACTCGGTCCTTGGCCCTCATATTTTTGATAAGAACCTTGCTTCCCAACGACGTGGTTCCACTGAATGGCACCCTGAGCAACTTTTATGTACTATAGCCGACTTGCGAGTGGAGTTGGTAGACGGAAACTGAAAGAAGCCCGTTGTAATATGTGTGTATGAGTATGTGTGCGCGTGTGTGTGTGTCCTTGTGCTTGTGTCTGTCCCCCACTACCGTTTGACAACCGGTTATGGTGAGGTTACGTCTCCCGTAACTTAGCAGTTCAGTATAGGCCATCGATAGAATAAGTATCAGGCATTAAAAAAAGTACTGGGATCGACTCAAATCGACTAAAAGTTCTTCAAGACGGTCCTCCAGCATAGCCGCAGCATAATGACTAAAACACGTGAAAGAAAAAAATAAAAGAAAAGATAAGAAACATAACAGCAGTTTTGTAAGACTGATACTTATTCTTTCGGTTCTTTTGCAGAACCGCTAGCTTACGGAGACATAAACACACCAACTTCGGTTGTCAAATGAAGGTGGGGCACAAACACAGACGCAAACGCACAAGTATATATATATATGTGTGTGTGTGTGTGTGTGAGAGTGTGAGTGTGTGTGTGTGTGTGTGTGTGTGTGTGTGTGTGTGTGCATGTATGTATTTAAACGTACACCTAAATATATATAGATGTATATATGTGTGTAAATGTGCATAATGTGTGTATACATGTGAATCTCTATGTATATCTATATGTACATATACGTGTATGCAAGTCATATATATGTGTGTGTGTGCGTGTAGATAGGTATACGTGTGTGCGTGTGTTCATGTGTGTATAGAATAGTGTTTTGTGTTTGACTATTACAGTAATTTAATTGTTGTAGTGTCTACAATTATATTTAGTTTAATAATCAACTTTACAAGATGACGCATTTTGTGTTGCTGATGACATTGTGTATGCGTTCCTATGCACCACTTTGAAAGCAATATAAAGAGTAATTATGAAATAAAAATAATCTTGAATTCCAGTTTCCAAATCTAGAATAAAAATCGTATTGCCATTCATAACCTACCACTATTGGAGCATCCATATCACTTAAATATAATTATTCAACGAACCGTAAAATTGTTTCAATATAAAATCGCCTTGGATTTCAATTGATAACGTAGTAATTTGGAATAATACATTTAGGAAATACTGTCTGAATTATTAAAGAATTATGTTCTGCGTGAGCCCTTTTTTAATACGTATTTTATTTGTAATGTTACCCTGCAGTAGATTATATTTGTTGCGCTATAATTAAGGCACGAAATTGAAGACTTTATCTATTATACATGTATCATGTACATCATTTCTAAACGATAGACTGGTAAATATTTTAATTTATCTATAAATATAGACATGTATATATATATATATATATATATATATATATATATATTATATATATATATATACATATATATATATATATATGTGTGTGTGTGTGTGGTGTGTGTATGTATATACATATACATGTATATATATACATATATTTATACGTATATGTATATATGTATATATATATGTATGTGTGTGTATGTATGTATGCATGTCTGTATGTATACATATACACGCGTATAAGTGCTAATGCATGAAACACTCAGCTCTTGAGTCCCTCTCTTACTACTGATAAATATCAATAAAGATAGATAGATAGATAGATAGATAGATAGATAGATAGATAGATAGATAGCTTTCAACTAACACTATCTCCTCCGAGACCCTGCGGCGCAAGTTAACCAAATTGTGAGTATGATAAAAGAAGGCTTGCTCTTTACTCCGTACAAGAAAAAATTCAAATCGGACCATGTTAATACCAAAAATTATTTACATCAAAAAGGCGCTTTTTTTTCTATGAAAATCCCTATTTTTTACAATTTTTTTACTACTGTGTCGCCATTTTTCGGTGTATTTCAACCAGAAGAATTTTCACTTAAAGAGAATAACAAGCTACATAATGGAAAATTTTTACTTTTCAAAAATTCCAATTCTAAAGGGTCGAAACAAACCCGAGCAACGCCGGGCGATACTGCTAGTTTTATGATAATTCTGCTTGTCATTAGGTTACTTACACCGTCGCTAACGCTTTCACGTGATTAAAGAAAAAGAGGGAGAAAGGAAAGAAGGAGAGAGAGAAAAGGAAAGAAGAAGCGTCCATGGCGTGAGGTAGAGGGAATGTAATTGTAACGCTTTCACATGATTAGTTGAAGAGAAAGAGAGGAGAAAGCAAAAAGGAGAGAGAAAAGAGGATAAGGCGAAAAGTGAGACAGAATGAGTGAGAAAGAAAAGGAGGGAGAGAAAAGCGTCCATGACGTGAGGTAGGGGGAACGTAATATTTATTACGTGGTTTAAAAAGTTAGTTGAAGGTAGAGGAGGAGAGTTAAAAATATAATTTTAACAGAGGAGTGATGTTCTGATGGTGAAGTTAAAAAAGGCAGAGAGAGGATAGAGAGAGAGGTCAGAAAGAGGAGAGAGATGACGATGGTGGTGATTGGATTGTGAAAAGTGTATTCTTTATAATTGAACTATTTTTATATCACTATCACTTAACGCATGCGCATATGTGCAATTCCGTGAAATATTCACGCTTATTTACGTGACAGATATCTGCGATTTAACTAAAGTTTTATGAGATGTACAGAATATTTTTTATGGAAAAATGGAAAAATAAGAGCGAATATCAATTTTATGAGTGCTGAGTATTCGGTTTATAAAATTGTGCATATATTATATAAAATGTATATATAAAGTATATTAAGTAATCATCATATTCTAATTTCTTTCACTTTTCAATGAGTAGCAAATGAGCAACCATCTTTCCATACAGATACAACACAGGATACAATTTCAAGGTTTTTGGATGAAGTTTTCAGAAATAACCCGATAGGTTTACCATTAATTCACGGGTCCCGCTAGTAATAGAATTATACCTGAAAACATGTATTTCAGTGCCTTGTACGTGTTTAAATTTTTCAAAATAACCATGGAATTTCCAGAGGTACGTGTAGTGATAAATACATAATCCTCTACTACGCCTTGAATTAAGTATATATTTTGAATTGAGTATATATTTTGAATGTAAACGTAATCGTTCGGTTCATATTGAAGAGAAACATACATAGCAAGATATCACTACGTGGCATTCTTCATTAAATAATTTATGAAAGAGGTGAATTTGTATTGTCAGAAACAAAATGATGATTAACGTAATTCTGGAATATACGATAAGTTGCAGTAACAGATGATAGAATACATTGCTTGAAAATTGAACACTATTTTGAATGACAGTCAGTGGAGGTTGAAATGCTGTCAATTAGGGATTGTGCTATTTTTCCACTTTGCCTAATATGCTATTGATTGTATGAGACGAATTACATCAGTTATAAGACTGTTTTGGAAACTGTAGTTACGACTGTTAATGTATAGCAACAGAAATACAAAACAAAATTTCTCTGATGTAGCGTTCCAAATGTTAAAATGTTAAAAATGCTAAATGTTTCCATGACTTCTGGATAGTATAAAGTTCGGCAGTTTTGCGATGTAATAGTTTTGGAGAAAGAAGTCCTTTGGTGATTTCGTTCTTTCGACAAAAAATAAAAGATGAAAAATAACATAATTCCAATTAAAAAGAAGCAATTTTCAACAAAATACGCTGTTTGATCTTTCGATGTCAAACAGCCTTACGTATCATTGTTGATTTTTCTTTGTTAAATTTCTTTGTTGATTTCCGATTGAATACATTAACACGAGGAATTAAATGAGGTGGGAATTTAAACATGTCAGTAATAATGGGATGCAGAAAATGAATGGTAAATAACTGAATATAATTTGTGTAAAAGGGAAAAAAAACAATTCAATATATGCCCCTGATGCGCACTTAAATATATTTGGTATATATGGGTAGCTGAGTGCCATCAATACAAGCGAGTACAAGACATCCAAGAGAAAGCTATGGTTATAATGGATTTCTTCAGTCCACTCAATGTGTTTACAAGGATTTCGTCGCAATTTAGAATAACCACCTTGGCTTTCTCCTAAATTACCAGAGCCGTCATGCAAAGAGTGGTGCTGAAAAGTAAGTCACTTACTAAATCCACCATGGAAAATTTCTTATGAGTAATGCCGAGTTTAATTTTATGTCTCTATTCCTAGTTTTGTAAATCTATTGTCCTTATGTTAACACTGATAACCGTTTTTCCCGTAGTCACTAAAGGTACTTTATAAGTATAAAGTAGCTTCCGCGGAACCATATTCGGACTTGAGCACTACACTCCAAGTTCGATATATTACTCCAGATTAAAGGCGACGAGCTTGCAGAATCCTTAGAACAATCGCAAAATGCTTAGTCACATTTCGTTTGTCTTTACGTTTTAGGGCGCGTGGCTTAATGGTTAGGGCATTCGGCTCACGATTGTAAGGTCTTGAGTTCGATTCTCGGCGACGTGTTGTGTCCTTGAGCAAGACACTTTATTTCACGTTGCTCCAGTCCACTCAGCTGGCAAAAATGAGTTGTCACACTCTGTGTCACGCTGAATCTCCCTGACAACTACGTTAGGGGTACACGAGTCTGTGGATTGCTCAGTCACTTGCATGTTAATTTCACGAGCAAGCTGTTCCGTTGATCACATCAGCTGGGACCCTCGTTGTTGTAACCGACGGAGTGCTCAAGGTTTAAATTCCACCGAAGTCGACTTGGCCCATCATCCTTTTGGGATCGATAAAATAAGTACCGGTTGAATAACGGGGCCCATTTAATCGAATTGTCTCGCTTCCCCGAAATTGCTGGCCTTGTGCCAAAATTTGAAACACTATTACTCCAG